>NC_062225.1:61717885-62017885 GCF_902686445.1 Sciurus carolinensis | reverse complement strand
ATCAAGCTCTCCCTGGACTGCAACGGCATCCCCAGAACACATGTCTGGTTTTCAAAGCTCCTTTCCTTCTTGATATTTGGGAATCCCACTTTCTAGTTTGCTCAACTTTGCACCTTAAATTATGTTTCTTATGTTTCATCTAACATTGAAGAGGTTTGCAGAGGAAGGAGTTTTATTATTCTGTAGTCACTCCACAATCAGAAGTCCTTATACATCATGCATTTATTGAGCACTAGTTAATGCCAAACATTGAACTTAGTTGTGGGGATACAAAAATCTGTTAAATACAGTATCTGCTTATAAAATAGTCACACAATTTTTGTGTAATAAAGTATAATTGGTATAGAAAGGATACATACACAATCGTTTGAAACAAAATAGAGCCACCCAAGGTAATGAGTGAGACCAAATCAAGGAAGGTTTCCTGGAAGAAGAGATCACTACTCTGCTTGGGTAATGTGAATAGGAGTAAGCCAGGTAAAGGTCATAGAAGAAGGAGGAAGATGCACAGCAAATCTGAGAGAGCTGCAAGCATTTCATAAAGAGCTACTGGAATAGAGTTGAAGAAACAAGCATCATCTTATTGCTAGACTCAGCATACTGACTGAGCTCCTTGATACTTTGGTAACAGGATAAGGGCAAGGCCACAAAGATAAAGCAGTTTAGTCCCAGGAGAGCCATGATCTCCTGGGGCAGCTGAGTCTTCTTGGAAGCAGATGCCAAGGGAGATGTCAAGCAGGGCAAGGATCTAATGGAGGTGGTATCCATAAAAGGCAAAGGGGAGAGAGAGCAGAAGGCAGGAAGAACCTTTAGTCTGTAATGTTGATCTCACATTTGTGAAAGGAGATGGGAAAAGAAGCAAGACTGTGGAGGAGGAGCCTCAAACTGGTGCAACTGTGAGAAAGAATTTGCCAAACCAACAGGGCAACTCTGATGCATTGGCAGAAGTGACCAGCTCACAGTATCCTTGCTCAGTGCCATGCTCAAGAACTTGCAGGGCTACCAGGTAAGAGCTCAGCCTCAGTGGAAGCCCTGCAGCAGATCCCACACTCCATGTGGCTGGCTCTCTCTTGAACCTCCATGGCTACTCTCCACCCACTGAAAAATTTATAAACTGCCTTTCTGGTTTATGTACAAGTCTTATTTGAAGTTAATTATTGAGTCCCTATCATGAAGAATCTGTTCATTTCTGAGTCTCCAGTACCTGCTGTTGTGTGGTATGGGAACAATGTCATGACAGATTTATCCAGTTAATATCTGGGGGTCTGGGGCTTCCTAACATCCCTTCAACCTTTCTGTTTATGGAGAAACCCTCTCCATCTCCTGGTGCATCATATGCCTGCTTTTTGTTGTTGTTGTTCTAAATTCAGTCCTTTTGACTTCATTGAGACTTTGTCCTGTGGATCCAGACAGTATTTTAGCTCCAGATACCCTTGTTGACCTCTCCTCATCTGCACTGGAGGTGGCTAGAAGTCATACTATTA
Organism: Sciurus carolinensis; assembly: GCF_902686445.1. Lineage (NCBI taxonomy): Eukaryota > Metazoa > Chordata > Mammalia > Rodentia > Sciuridae > Sciurus > Sciurus carolinensis. Next base: position 62,016,401 of record NC_062225.1, on the reverse strand, counting down.
GAATACTCCAAGAATAATTATACATAAGGAGACTTGAGCTATTTTAGAAAAAGATATATCAATATAAAAAAAAAAAAAACAACAGACAAACAAGCAGATTACTTTTGTACCCTTCCTCCCAGGAATTTAATTGGCTTAGGAATTCCTTAACACATATCATGGAACAATTGGTCATGTAATTTGTAACTTTTAGGATTACACAGTGTTTAAATTTTTTTTTTAAGAGGGAATGACAATGAATCATTGAGAATGAGTCATTTATGTTCTCTTTGTGTACCAACCACCCCACCAAGGCTACAAAGTGCATATGTATCTTCCTTGAAGTTCTTGGATGTAAAGGCAAAAAAAGTGTCTCTGATTTCCTTATTTGAGGGTATGTAAAGAGAATGGGATAAAAATGAACCTGCTCAGTCACATGTACATTCTTGATATTTTTGTTGCCTGTGCACAGGATCTCGGGTCTCACCACGTTCTGTTCCTAAATCTATTATTCAGTTCCTTACATTGCAGAACACCTGCTTAGTGTCAAGAGTTTTTGTTTTACAAAGAGAATTTTAGTTTGGTCCAACTGCATTAATGTTCCTTACCTTTCCATTGACTCAAGTAGCATATTTTTGAGAAGGGTGATATTTTGAAGCAATTGATCTAGGCATAGATAAGACTGTGGCTTCCTTGGGAACTAAGTCAAGCTGTCAAGTATCTAAGTGAGTGGGTTTAAGGAAAATGAATGTAGGACAGCTTCTGTGTGACAGAACAGAGAGACGGAAAATGGGTGGAAGAGGATACTGAGAAAATAAGTCCGAGAAGTTGCTCTTTCTTGAAGTCTTCCATTGAGGCTGAAGAAATGGATGAAGAACTGAAAAAAAGTTTCCTAAGATCACCAGACATTTTTATTTACATTTAAGTGCTAGGGACTGTCCTGATGATCTAGGGGGTTGAAGGCCCATGGGGATCAAAACTCTGACTCCAGACCAACTCTCCCTTGCATTCTTCTCTGTTGAGCTCCTAAAGTGTTCTATAATATTTTACCTGTTTTCTCAAGGTTCCCAGGCATATCTTTGAATTGAAATGAATGTGCATGTATATTTAAGTGTTGGCACCTAAGGAAGAAAAATATTCTATGGCATCTAATTAAAGAAAACTAATAAACATGTGAAAATTGAAGAGCAAAATGAAACAGACAAGAAAGACCACCAGTGCCTGAACCTCAGGGTATGCATATGCAGATGAGGTCTCTAACCCTGCTAAAGGTTAACTGCTCTTGTTTTATTATTGTTGTGCTCCAAGTGTTTATATAATTATTCTTTTGCTTGGGATGTTTTGGTTAGATAGTTCAACTAAATGTTAAGACATCAAATGAATAAATAGAACTGCAATCGACTTGGGGATGATGCCAGAACTGAAAATCCTTATTAAGGTTATAGGTTTTAGCAAAGATTGGATTAAATGCTGATTATATCTAAATACTCCACTGGGAATGTTATAAAAAGGTCTTTAGAGGAACTATTTTTTTTTTAACATGGTGTATATTTTTGTTGCTTTTCATGACAGTTTCCAAATGGGTTACTCAGTGCGAAAGGATGTTACCATGAATTTAAGATTTTTTTTTTTTCCTGGAGCACATGAATGGGAAGGAGAAACAGAGTTGGTATTTCACAATTAATTCAGTTGAAGGAAAAGGCACTAGAACAATCATAGTTTTAGAAATATTTCTGTAACACAATAAATTGAAGATGTGTTTATTATTTGATTTTTGTCAGTTCTAGAGGATGCATTTTCTTTGTCCTATGAAGAGATGGCTTGAAAAATCTCAGCCAAAGGATTTTGCCAAAACATCTAAAAATCTGGTGAAAAATTTCAATATGCAAATGTAGATATAAAAATTTTAAAAAGTAAGAATTAGGACTGAAGACTGGAGTACAAATGTTCCATGTTGTGACAATGTAGAAATAACTGAAAAGTTTGAGGGAAAGAAGAAAATAGAAGCAGCTTATTATTGTGTGATCAGGAGGTGTGAATTAAAGTGTTATAGCAAAACTATACCAGATAGTCAAAGGCAGAAACAAACAAACCAAGAATTCCTGGAGATTAAAGGTATTAAAGAAGAATAAGTTCAGTGATAACTGCCATGACAAAAAATAAACTTTCTTATGTACCCCCAAATTTTAAAGGAGCAGGGAATGCACATGTGGAAAAAAAAAAAAAAACCCAGCAAAAGCTAACAAAATACACCTTTTCCCACAGTTAGTGTTAATTTTCCCACAATTAGTGTTACCAATCAGTATGCAGTATTTTTTTTTTTTTTTTTTTTTACTGAATTTGGGATAAAAATTGTGAAAAGGTGAAGTATAGTGTCCTACCTCCGTTAATGTTACCAGCTCTCTTGGAGTGACCAGCTCCCAGCTCCTAGTGTTTTTAATTTTGTTTTCTCAGTTGGAGATAAAAGTCATGAAGAGGCAAGCAACACCCTCTGAAAGAGACTTTCCTGGGGCTTGTGCTGGAGCACAAAGGGGTGCCTGGGGCCCTGGCCTGCTTGCTGAGGATGTGAGGAGCAAAGCATAGGAGGATGCGGGGTGGGCTTTAGCAGGTGCAGAGTCGGGTTGTGCATGATCTCAGAGTTTCTGTGCACATCTTGTCAGTTCTTTGCTCTCAGCACCTGGATTTCACTTCCCCTGGTGAACTGCTCATCTGTGGCACTGGGCTCCTCTGTGCTTAGAGACGGAGGTGCTCACAATCATCACACTAGGAAGGTCGCCGGTTAAATGCAGGACTGTTGTGCATGAGGGTCAAGTCACTGCAGGAAAGTTGGTAGCTCCTGAGCTTGGTCAATGCTAGAAATGATTGTTTGAAAGCAACTTGTGGGATTTTTTTCCCCCACTCCCTTTGAATTTATTTATTTTTTTTTAATTTCAAGATGATGGTTTATTTTTTATTTTTTAGATATAAAAGACAGTGTATTTTGACATAGTACACATACATGAAGTATAACTTATTCTAATTAGGTTCCCATTCTTGTGGTTGTACATGATGTGGAGTCTCACTGGTTGTATATTCATATACGAACATAGGAAATTATGTCTGATTCATTCTATTGTCTTTCGTATTCCCATCCCCACTCCCTTTCCTTCATTCCCCTTTGTCTAATCCAGTGAACTTCTATTCTTCTCCACTTGTATGTTAGCATCCACATATTAGAACATTCGAACTTGTTTTTTTCGGATTGGCTTATTTCACTTAGCACGATAGTCTCCAGTTCCACCCATTTAGTGGTTAACGTCATAGTCAGTCTGCTTTATGGCTGAGTAATATTCCATTGTGTATATAGATCACATTTTCTTTATGTGTTAAAGGGCACCTAGGTTGGTTCCATAGCTTTGCTATTGTGAATTAAACTTCTATAAACATCGATGTGACTGTGTCACTGTAGTATGCTGATTTTATGTCCTTTGTATACTAAGGAATGAGATAACTAGGTCAGATGGTGGTTCCATTCCAAGTTTTCTAAGGAATCTCCATACAGCTTTCCAGAGTGGTCACATCAATTTGCATTCTCACCAGCAATGTATGAGTGTACCTTTTCCCCCCTCATCCTCATCAACATTTATAGTTACTTATATTCTTGAAAATTGCCATTCTGACTGGAGTAAAATGGAGTAAAATGAAGCCTCAGTATTGTTTTAATTTGCATTTCTGTATTTGCTAGAGATGTTCAATATTTTTTCATATATTGGTTGGCCATATTTCTTCTGTGAAGTGCTTATTTAGTTCCTTTGCCTGTTTATTGATTGGGTTATTTATTTATATATATATTTTGGTGTTAAGCTTTTTGAGTTCTTTATATACCCAGGAGATCAATGCTCTGTCTGAGGTGCAGGTGGCAAAGATTTCCTCCTGTTCTGTGGCCTCTCTTCATGTTCCTGATTGTTAACTTTACTGTGAAGAAACTGTTTAGTTTGATATCATCCCATTTACTGAGTCTTGATTTTACTTCTTGTAATATAGGAGTCTTGAAGAATTTGGTTACTAAGCTGACATGATGGAAAGTGAAGCCTATATTCTCTTCTAGTTGGCACAGTGTCTCTGGTCTAATGCTGAGGTCCTTGATTCACTTTGGGTTTTGTGGAGGGTTAGAGATTGGGGTTAAATTTCATTCTGCTACCTATGTTTTCCCAGCACCCTTTGTTGAAAGGCTATCTTATCTCCAATGTATGTTTATGGTCCCTTTGTCTATTATGAGATAACTATATTTATGTGGGTTTGTCTCTGTGTCTTCTATTCTGTACCATTGATCTTCATGTCTGTATTTGTGCCAATACCGTGCTGTTTTTGTTACTGTAGCTCTGTAGTATAATTTAAGGTCTGGTATTGCAATGCCTCCTACTTCACTTTTCTCTCTAAGGATTGCTTTGGGCCTCTTAATTTTCCAAATGAATTTCATGATTTCTTTTTGTATTTCTATGAAGAATATCATTGGAATTTTAATAGGAATTGCATTAAATTTGTATAGCACTTTGGTAGTATGACCATTTTCAGAATATTCATCCTACCTATAGAAGAACAGGGGAGATCTTTCCATTTTCTAAGGTCTTCTTCAATTTCTTTCTTTGGTGTTCTGTAATTTTCATTGTTGAGGTCTTTCAACCCTTTTGCTAGATTGATTCCCAAGTATTTCATTTTATTTTTTGAAGCTATTGTGAATGGCATAGTTTTTCTAATTTCTCTTTCAACTGATTATTGATCATTGGTGTATAAGAACGCAATTGACCTATGGGTATTAATCTTATATCCTGCTACTTTGCTGAATTTGAGATTTCTGGTGGAATTTTTTTAGGTCTTCCAAAAATAGAATCAAGTCATCAGCAAATAGGAATAATTTGAGCTCTTGTTTTTCTATTCATATCCCTTTAATTTCTTTCTTTTGCCTAAGTGGTCTGGTTAGAGAGTCAAGGACAATATTGAATAGAAGTGATGAAAGAGGGCATACCTGTCTTGTTCCAGTTTTTAGAGTAAATACCTTCAAATGTTCTCCTATTAGAATGATGTTGGCCTTGGATTTCATGTTACTAGCTTATAATGTTGAGGTATATTCGTACTACCCCTAGCTTTCCTAGTGTTTTGAGCATGAATGGATGCTGTATTTTGTCAAATGCCCTTTCTGCATCTATTGAGATAATTATGTGATTCTTTTCTTTAAGTCTATTGATCTGGTGAATTACATTTATTGATTTCCATTTGTTTAACCAACGTTGCATACTTGGAATGAAACACACTTAATCATGGTGTGCTATCTTTTTCATATGCTTTTGTATGCTATTTGCCAGTATTTCATTAAGAATTTTAGTATCTATGTTTATCAGGGATATTGGTCTGAAGTTTTCTTTCCTTGATGTGTTTTTGTCTGTTTTTGGTATCAGGGAATGTTAGCTTCATAGAATGAGTTTGGAAGGGTTCCCTCCTTTTCTATTTCATGGAGTAATTTGAGAAGGATTGGCATTCATTCTTCTTTGAAGGTCTGAAAGAACTCAGCTGATAATCCATCTGATCCTGGGCCTTTTTTGGTATGCTTTTGATGGCATCTTCCATTTACTTGCTTGAAATTGATTTGTTTAACCTTTCTATATCCTCCTTATTCAATTTAGGTAAGTCTTATATCTCTAGAAATTTGTTGATGTCCTCAAGATTTTCTATTTTATTGGAGTATAATTTTTCAAAATAATTTATTTTCATCGGTATTTCTATAGTGTCCATGGTAATACAAATTTTAGTAATTTGATTTTTTTCCTTCTTGATTAAGGGTTTATCTATTGTATTTTATTTAAAGAACCAACTATTTGTTTTGTTTTTGTTTTTGTTTTTGAATTGGGTTTTTTTTTTGGTTGTTTTTGATTTCATTGATTTTGGCTTTGAGTTTTAAAAAAAAAATTTTTTTATTATAAACAAATGGGATACATGTTGTTTCTCTGTTTGTACATGGCATAAAGGCATACCATTTGTGTAATCATTAATTTACATAGGGTAATGTTGTTTGATTCATTCTGTTATTTTTCCCTTCCCCCACCCCTCCCACCCCTCTTTTCCCTCTATACAGTCCTTCCTTCCTCCATTCTTGCCCCCCTCCCTAACCCCAACTCTAACCCTAACACTAACCCCTCCCACCCCCCATTTTGTGTCACCATCCACTTATTAGCGATATCATTCGTCCTTTGGTTTTTTGAGATTGGTTTATCTCACTTAGCATGATATTCTCCAATTTCATCCATTTGCCTGCAAATGCCATAATTTTATCATTCTTTATGGCTGAGTAATATTCCATTGTATATATATACCACAGTTTCTTTATCCATTCATCAATTGAAGGACATCTAGGTTGGTTCCACAATCTGGCTATTGTGAACTGAGCAGTTATGAACATTGATGTGGCAGTATCTCTGTAATATGCTGATTTTAAGTCCTTTGGGTATAGGCCAAGGAGTGGGATAGCTGGGTCAAATGGTGGTTCCATTCCAAGTTTTCTAAGGAGTCTCCACACTGCTCTCCAGAGTGGCTGCACTAATTTGCAGCCCGACCAGCAATGTATGAGTGTACCTTTCTCCCCACATCCTCGCCAACACCTGTTGTTGCTTGTATTCTTGTTAATCGCCATTCTAATTGGGATGAGATGGAATCTTAGGGTGGTTTTGATTTGCATTTCTCTTATTGCTAGAAATGTTGAACATTTTTCTATATGTTTGTTGATTGCTGGTAGATCTTATTCTGTGAAGTGTCTATTCATTTCCTTAGCCCATTTGTCGATTGAATTGTTTGCATTCTTGGTGTAGAGTTTTTTGAGTTCTTTATATATTCTGGAATTTAGTGCTATATCTGAAGTATGATTGGTAAAGAATTTCTCCCACTCTGTAGGCTCTTTCTTCACATTGCTGAGAGTTTCCTTTGCTGAGAGAAAGCTTTTTAGTTTGAATCTATCCCACTTATTGATCTTGCTTTTATTTCTTGTGCTATGGGAGTCCTGTTGAGGAAGTCTGGTCCTAAGCCGACATGTTGAAGCTCTGGACCTTCTTTTTCTTCTATAACTGCAGGGTCTCTGGTCTGATTCCGAGGTCCTTAATCCATTTTGAGTTTAGTTTCATGCATGGTGAGAGATATGGGTTTAGTTTCATTCTGTTGCATATGGATTTCCAATTCTCCCAGCACCATTTGTTGAAGAGGCTATCTTTTCTCCATTGCATATTTTTGGCCCCTTTGTCTAGTATGAGAAAATTGTATTTATTTGGGTTTGTGTCCGTGTCCTCTATTCTGTACCATTGATCCACCTTTCTATTTTGGTACCAATACCATGCCGTTTTTGTTACTATTGCTTTGTAGTAGAGTTGAAGATCTGGTATTGCGATACCCCCTGCTTCACTCTTTCTACTGAGGATTGCTTTAGCTATTCTGGGTTTTTTATTCTTCCAGATGAATTTCATAATTGCTTGCTCTATTTCTGTAAGGTACATCATTGGGATTTTAATTGGAATTGCATTGAATCTGTATAGCACTTTGGGTAGTATGGCCATTTTGACAATATTAATTCTTCCTATCCGAGAACATGGGAGATCTTTCCATCTTCTAAGGTTTTCCTTAATTTCTTTCTTTAGCGTTCTGTAGTTCTCATTGTAGAGGTCTTTCACCTCTTTTGTGAGATTGATTCCCAAATATTTTATTTTTTTCGAGGCTATTGTGAATGGGGTAGTTTTCCTAATTTCTCTTTCTGAAGATTCATCACTTATGTATAAAAATGCCTTAGATTTATGTGCATTGATCTTATATCCCGCTACTTTACTGAATTCACTTATGAGTTCTAAAAGTTTTCTGGTGCATTTTCCTGGTTCCTCTAAGTATATAATCATATCATCAGCAAATAGGGATAGTTTGAATTCTTCTTTTCCTATTCTTATCCCTTTAATTTCTTTGGTCTGTCTAATTGCTCTGGCTAGAGTTTCAAGGACGATATTGAAAAGAAGTGGTGAAAGAGGGCATCTCTGCCTTGTTCCAGTTTTTAGGGGGAATGCTTTCAGTTTTTCACCATTTAGAATGATATGAGCCATGGGCTTAGCATAGTTGGCCTTTACAATGTTAAGGAATGTTCCCACTATTCCTATTTTTTCTAGTGTTTTGAGCATGAAGGGGTGCTGTGTTTTATCAAATGCTTTTTCTGCATCTATTGAAATAATCATGTGATTCTTGACTTTAAGTCTATTGATATGGTGAATTACATTTATTGATTTCCTGATGTTGAACCAACCTTGCATCCCTGGGATGAAACCCACTTGATCATGGTGCACGGTCTTTTAAATGTTTTTGTATGCGATTTGCTAAAATTTTGTTTAGAATTTTTGCGTCGATGTTCATTAAGGATATTGGTCTGAAATTTTCTTTCCTCGTTGTGTCTCTGTCTGGTTTAGGTATCAGGGTAATATTGGCTTCACAGAATGAGTTTGGGAGGGTTCCCTCCTCTTCTATTTTATGGAATACTTTGAGAAGTATTGGAATGAGCTCTTCTTTAAAGTTTTTGTAGAACTCGGCTGAGAACCCATATGGTCCTGGACTTCTCTTTGTTGGTAGGCTTTTGATGACTTCTTCTATTTCATTACTTGAAATTGGTCTATTTAAATTGTGTATGTCCTCCTCGTTCAGTTTAGGCAATTCATGTGTCTCTAGAAACCTGTTGATGTCTTCGAAATTTTCTATTTTGTTGGAGTAGATTTTCAAAATAGCTTCTAATTATGTTTTGTATTTCAATTGTGTCTGTTGTGATATTTCCTTGTTCATTCTGAATTTTAGTGATTTGGGTTTTCTCTCGTCTTCTCTTTGTTAGTGTGGCTAAAGGTTTATCAATTTTGTTTATTTTTTTGAAGAACCAACTATTTATTTTGTCAATTTTTGTATTGTTTCTTCTGTTTCAATTTCATTGTTTTCAGCTCTAAGTTGACCTATTTCCTGTCTTCTACTACTTTTGGTGTTGGTCTGTTCATCTTTTTCTAGGGCTTTGAGCTGTAGTGTTAGGTCATTTATTTGTTGAGTTTTCTTCTTTTATTAAATGCGCTCCATGAAATAAATTTTCCTCTAAGTACTGCTTTTATAGTGTCCCAGAGATTTTGATATGCTGCTTCTTTGTTCTCATTTACCTCTAAGAATTTTTTAATTTCCTTCCTAATATCTTCTGTTATCCATTCATCATATAATAGCATATTGTTCAATCTCCAGGTGTTGGAGTAGTTTCTGTTTTTAACTCTTTCATTTATTTCTAACTTCAATCCATTATGATCTGATAGAATACAAGGTAGTATCTCTATCTTCTTGTATTTGCTAACATTAGCTTTGTGGCATAATATATGATCTATTTTAGAGAAGGATCCATGTGCTGCTGAGAAGAAAGTGTATTCGCTCTTGGTTGGATGGTATATTCTATAAACGTCTGTTAAGTCTAAATTATTGATTGTGTTATTGAGATCTATGGTTTCTTTGTTCAATTTTTGTTTGGAAGATCTGTCCAGTGGTGAGAGAGGTGTGTTAAAATCACCTAGTATTATTGTGTTATGGTCTATTTGGTTTCTAAAATTGAGAAGGATTTGTTTGACATACATGGATGAGCCACTGTTTGGGGCATAGATGTTTATGATTGTTATATCTTGCTGATTTATGCTTCCCTTAAGCAGTATGAAATGTCCTTCTTTATCCCTTCTGACTAACTTTGGCTTGAAGTCCACCAGCTTTTTTGCTGAGTCCATGTGCATGGTATGGTTTTCCCCATCCTTTCACCTTTAGTCTATGGGTATCTCTTTCTATGAGGTGAGTCTCTTGCAGGCAACATATTGTTGGATCTTTCTTTTTAATCCAATCTTCCAGTCTATGTCTTTTGATTGATGAATTCAGGCCGTTAACATTCAGGGTTATTATTGAGATATGATTTGTATTCCTGGTCATTTGGTTCATTTTTAAAATTTTATTTATTTATTTATTTATTTTTTTGACACACCTTGGTTCCTCCTTTATTTGAGAGTTCCTTTAGGATAATTCCTCCCTTTGTTGATTTGCTTCTTTGTTTTTTATCTCTTCTTCATGGAATATTTTGCTGAGAATGTTCTTTAATGCTGGCTTTCATCTTGTAAATTCTTTTAGCTTTTGTTTATCATGGAATGATTTTATTTCATCGTCAAATTTGAAGGTAAGTTTTGCTGGGTATAAGATTCTTTGTTGGCCTCCATTTTCTTTCAGAGCTTGAAAAATGTTGTTCCAGGCCCTTCTATCTTTTAGGGTCTGGATTGTAAAATCTGCTGATATCTGTATTGGTTTCCCCCTGAATGTAATTTGGTTCTTTTCTCTCACATCCTTTAAAATTCTGCCTTTATTTTGTATGTTAGGTATTTTCATAATAATGTGACTTGGTGTGGGTCTGTTGTAATTTTGTGTATTTGGAGTCCTATAAGCCTCTTGAACTTCTTTTTCCATTTCATTCTTTAGATTTGGGAAATTTTCTGATATTATTTCATTGAATAGATTGTTCATTCCTTTGGTTTGTTTCTCTAAGCCTTCCTCAATCCCAATAATTCTCAAATTTGGCCTTTTCATGATATCCCATAGTTCTTGCAGATTCTGTTCATGATTTCTTACCATCTTCTCTGTTTGTTCAACTTTGTTTTCAAGGTTAAATATTTTGTCTTCAATATCTGAAGTTCTGTCTTCCAGGTGTTCTATCCTATTGGTTATGCTTTCTATGGAGTTCTTAATTTGGTTTATTGTTTCCTTCATTTCAAGGATTTCTGTTTGGTGTTTTTTCAATATATCTAACTCTTTATTGAAATGATCTTTTGCTTCCTGTATTTGCTCTTTTAACTGTTGATGGGTGTGATCATTCAATGCCTGCATTTGCTCTTTCATCTCATCATTTGCTTTTCTGATCATTTTAATTATGTACATTCTGAACTCCCTTTCTGTCATTTCTTCTGCCATGCTGTCGTTGGATTTTATTGATGTAACATCTAGATTTGTTTGGGGCATTTTCTTCCCTTGTTTTCTCATATTGTTCAGGAATCAGTGGGTCATTAAGATATTACAGATTTCCTCTATTGACTTATAATGTCCCTGAAGATTGCTAGTATATCCTGCAGTCTTGGAGGAAGTTGATAATGGGGTGCTCCACAAGGAAGCTGCCTCTCTAGGGTTGGTTACCCTCAGGTGGGGTATATTCCCTGCTAGTGGGCAGAGGTGCCTCCACTTGTTGACCAGTGGTCATCCAAAGGGGAACTAGGCCTCAGGTTGAGGCAAGGCCTGTTTGAGCCTGTGTCTCTGGTTTTACCGTCCTTGTGGGAAAACCTCACCCGGCAGGGAAGACTCACCCGGTGGGGTGGTCTCGCTGATCAGTTCCCCTCCTAGAGTTTCCCCTCAATCTACAACTACCACCTGGGCTGGGCTGCCTTCCTCTGCAATGTTCCCAGGGGCGCGGACCTACCTCTTGGGCCTGGGAGCCTCACCCTTCGCAGACAAGTCTCCTTAGGCTGCCTCTCCTCAGAGAATCTGCCCGCAGTCCTGGAAACTTCACTCTGCCCCTAGGCGTGTCTCTGTGTGGCTCTTCTACCAAGAAGCCGGTCTTGGGATCCTGCTCTGCACCTAATCGCCTGGCTATGCGGCCCCTCCTCTGAGCCACCACCTGGAGCCCTGTACAATAGCTCTGAGACCCAGAGACCTGCCACACACCACTTCCTCTGGACAGCCACCCGGTGTTCCGACGCAGTCACTAGGAGTCCAAGCAACTCACTTCGCGTCTCCTCCTCCCGCCAACTGCCCGTAGCCCTAGGCAGTCAGTCCGAGTCCAAGTGACCCGCCCTGCTCCTCCTCTTCCTCAGGGTAGCCCCTGGGTGTTCAGGAGCGGTCGCTCAGAGATCAAGCGACCCACTGTGCTCCTCCTCCAGGCAGGCCACCGGTGTTCAGGAGCGGTCACTTTGAGTCCAAAAAGCTCACCTCGCAGCTCCCCCTCAGGCAGCCACCCGGAGCCCCAGTGGTTGCTCCGAGTCCAAGCACTGTGCTGAGCCGCCTCCTCTACGATGATCCCAGTTGTCCGTGCTTACCGCTCCAGCGGGGGGAGTGGCGTCTCGCTGAGCAACTCTACTTCACAAAGTTCCCTGCGTTCCGGGGCCACCGCCCCATCTGGGACGCCTCCCCAACGGGAGAGACTCACCCGGCGGCTTTGATTTGGTCCCAAGTCTCTCACTATCTCCTCTTTTGAATCCTGCGTCCTGGAGCAACATGAAATGCAGCTGCCCTCTAGTCCACCATCTTGAAAACCTCTTGGCTTTGATTTTAATTATTTCATGTCTTCTACTGTTTTTTAGGGTTGATCTGTTCTTTTACTAGGCATTTGAGATATAATGTTAGGGTATTTATTTGGTGACTTTCTATTCTTTAAATGAATTTCAGTGCAATAAACTTTGCTCTTAGAATTGACTTCATAGTGTCCCAGAGATTTTTAAATTTGTTCTATTTAGTTAAACATAACAGCAGAATGCATTTCAATTCATTGTATGCAAATGGAGTACAACTTTTCATTTCTCTTGTACATGATGTAGAGTCATACCATTCATGCAATCAAACACTTCTGTCTCATTCTACCATCTTTTCCATCCACTGCCCCCTCCCCTCCCCTTATTCCCATCTGCACAATACAGTGTTCCTCTATTGTTCCCTTACCCCTTTCTCCCGTTATATATCTGCACCTACTTATCAGAGAAAACATTTGGCCTTTGGCATTTTGGGATTGACTTATCTTGCTTAGCATGATATTCTCCAACTCCATCCATAATTTTATTCTTCTTTAAGGTTGAGTAATATTCCACTGTGTATATGTACCATAGTTTCTTTATCCATTCATCTATTTAAGGATATCTAGGTTGATTCCATAATTTAGCTATTGTGAATTGAGCTGCTGTAAACATTGATGTGGCTGCATCACTATCGTGTGCTGATTTTAAGTTCTTTGGGTATAGGCAAGGAGTGGGATAGCTGAGTCAAATGGTGGTTCCATTCCAAGTTTTCTAAGGAATCTCCATACTGCTTTCCAGAGCAGTTGCACCAATTTGCATTCCCACCAGCAATGTATGAGTGTACATTTTCCCCCACATCTTCGCCAACACTTATTGTCGCTTATATTCTTGAAAAGTGCCATTCTAATTGGAGTGAGATGGAATCTCATTGAAGTTTTGGTTTGCATTTCTCTAATTACTGGAGACATTGAATACTTTTTCATATATTTGTTGATCAACTCTATATCTCTTGTGAAGTTTCTGCTCATTTCCTTAGTCCATTTATTGATTAGGTTATTTGTATTTTTGGTGTTGGTTTTTGAAGTTGTTTATAAATCCTGGAGATTAGTGCTCTATCTGAAGTGCATATGGTAAAGATTTTTTCCCACTCTAAAGGCTCTCTGTTTGTTATTATTTCCTTTGCTGAGCAAAAATTTTTTGGTTGAATACATTCCATTTATTGTTTTTTGATTTTATTTCTTGAACTTTAGGAGTCTTGTTAGGGAAGTCTGGTCCTAAACCAACATGATGAATATTTGGGCCCAATTTTTCTTCACTTTGGTATAGGGTCTGTTGTCTAATTCCTAGGTCCTTGATCCATTTTGAGTTGAGTTTTGTGCAGGGTGAGAGATAGAGGTTTAATTTCATTTTGCTGCATATGGATTTCCAGTTTTGCCAGCACCATTTGTTGAAGAAGCTATCTTTTCTCATTATATGTTTTTGGAACCTTTTTCTAGGTATGTACTTATGTGTGTTTATCTCTGTGTCCTCTACTCTATACCATTGATCTACCTATTTTGGTGCCGATACCATGCCATTTTTATTACTTTGCTCTGTAGTATAGTTGAAGTCTGGTATTGTGATACCTCCAGATTCGCTCTTCTTGCTAAGGATTGCTTTGACTATTCTGGGTCTGTTATTCTTCTAAATGAATTTCATGATTGCTTTCTCTATTTCTATGAGGTTGGGATTTTAAGTGGAATTGCATTGAAACTGTATAGTTCTTTTGGTACTATGGCCATTTTGGCACTATTAATTCTACCTATCCAAGAACATGGAAGATCTTTCCATATTCCAAGATTTTCTTCAATTTCTTTCGTGTTCTGTAGTTTTCATTGTAGAGGTCTTTCACTTCTTTTGTTAGTTTGATTCCCAAGTATTTTATTGAGGTTATTGTGAATGGAGTACTTTTCCTAATATCTCTTTTAGAGCATTCATCACTTATGAATAGAAATGTATTAGATTTATGGTTATTAATTTTATATCCTGCTACTTTGCTGAATTCAGTTATTAGTTCTAGAAGTTTCCTGGTAGAATTTTTTGACAATCTAAATATAGAATCACGTCATCAGCAAATAGTGATTGTTTGAGTTCTTTTTTTCTTATTCATTTCCCTTTAATTTCTTTGGTCTGTCTGATTGCTCTGGCTAGTTTCAAGGATTCTGTTGAAGTGGTAAAAGAGGGCATCCCTGTTTTGTTCCAGTTTTTAGAGGGAATGCTTTAGATTTTTTTTTCCATTTATAAAGATATTGGACTTGGATTTAGCATAGATAGTCTTTACAATGTTGAGGTATGCTCCTATTATCCTTGTTTTTTTCTAATGTTTTGAACATGAAGAGGTGCTGTATTTTATCAAATGATTTTTCTCCATCTATTGAGATGATCATATGCTTCTTTAAGTCTATTGATGTGATGAATTATATTTATTGGTTTCTGTATGTTGAACCAACCTTGAATCCCTTGGATGAACTCCACTTGATCATGGTGCACTATCTTGTTAATATGTTTTTGTATGTGATTTGTCAGAGTTTTTTTTAAGAATCTTTGTATCTATGCTCATCAGGCATATTGGTCTGAAGTTTTCTTTCCTTGATGTGTCTTTGTCTGGTTTTGGTATCAGGGTGATAGTAGCTTCATAATTTGAGTTTGAGGGGTTCCCTCCTTTTCTTTTTTAAAAATTTTTAATTATTTATTTATTTTAATTTTTTATTTATCTTTTAATTTTCTACAGACTGCATTTTGACTCATCGTACACAAATTGGGTAATCATTTCGTTTCTATGGTTTTACACGATGTAGATTCATACCATTCGTGTAATTATACATGTACATAGGGTAATAATGTCTGTCTCATTCTACGATTTTTCATACCCCCCCTCTCTTTTCCTTCTACATAGTCTAAAGTTCCCCCATTCTTCTCTCACTCCCCACCCCCCACCCCCATTATATATTATTATCTACTTATCAGGGAAAACGTTTGGCCTTTGGTTTTTTGGGTTTGGTTTATTTCACTTAGCATGATATTCTCCAATTCCATCCATTTATTTGCAAATGTCATAATATTATTCTTCTTTATGACTGAATAGTATTCCATTGTGTATATATACCACAGCTTCTTTATCCATTTATCTGTTGAAGGGCATCTAGGTTGGTTCCACAATCTAGCTATTGTGAACTGAGCTGCTATAAACATTGACATGGCTGGGTTACTATAGTTTGCTGATTTTAAGTCCTTTGGGTATAAACCAAGGAGTGGGATAACTGGGTCAAAAGGTGAGTCCATTCCAAGTTTTCTGAGGATTCTCCATACTGTTTTCCAGAATGACTGCACCAATTTGCAACTCCACCAACAATGTAAAAGTATGCCTTTTTCCGCACATCCACGCCAACATCTATTATTGTTTGTGTTCTTGATAATAGCCATTCTAATCGGAGTAAGATGAAATCCTAGTGTGGTTTTAATTTGCATTTCTCTAATTACTAGAGATGGTCAACACTTTTTTCATATATTTATTAAGCGCCTGTATATCTTCCACTGTAAAGTGTCTGTCTGGTTCCTTGGACCATTTATTGATTGGGTTCTTTGTATTTTTGGTATAAAGTTTTGTAAGTTCTTTAAACCAAGAACTTGGAGATAAGTGCTCTATCTGAAGTGCGTGTGGAAAAGATTTTCTCCCACTCTGTAGACTCTCTTTTCACATTAATGATTGTATCCTTTGCTGGGAAAAAGCTTTTTAGTTTGAGTCTATCCCATTTATTGATTCTTGCTTTGATTTCTTGTACTTTGGGAGTCTTGTTGAGGAAGTTTGATCCTAAGTCAACATGATGAAGATTCAGGCCTACTTTGTCTTCTATTAGGTGCAGGGTCTCTGGTCTAATTCCTAAGTTCTTGGATCCATTTGAGTTGAGTTTTGTGCAGGGTGAGAGATAGAGGATTAATTTCATTTTACTGCATATGGATTTCCACTTTTCCCAGCATCATTTGTTGAACAGGCTATCTTTTCTCTATTGTATGTTTTTGGCTCCTTTTTTGAGGTGACTGTATTTATGTGGTTTTGTCTCTGTGTCTTCTATTCTGTACCATTGGTCTGCCTATCTATTTTAGTGCCAATACCATGCTGTTTTTGTTACTACTGTTCTGTAGTATAGTTTAATGTCTGGTATTGATACCTCTTGTTTCACTTTTTCTACTCAGGATTGTTTTGGCTATTCAAGGTCTCTTGTTCTTCCAGATGAAGTTCATGATTGATTTCTCTATTTCTGTGAGGAATATCATTGGGATTTTAATTGGAATTGCATTGAATCTGTATAGCACCTTTGATAGAATGGCCATTTTGACAATGTTAATTCTGCCTATCTAAGAACATGAGATATCTTTCCATCTTTGAAGGTTTTCTTCAATTTCTTTCTTTAATGTTCTGTAGTTTTCATTGTAGAGGTCTTTCACCTCTTTTCTTAGATTAATTCCAAAGTATTTTATTTATTTTGAGGCTAGTGTGAATGGAGTGGTTTTCCTAATTTCTCTTTCAGATGATTCATCACTTATGAATAGAAATGCATTAGATTTATGTGTATTGATCTTATATCCTGCTACTTTGCCGAATTTGTTTGTTAGTTCTAGAAGTTTTCTAGTTGAGTTTTTTGGATACTCTAAATATAGAATCATGTTATTAGCAAATAGTGACAACTTGAGTTCTTCTTTTCCTGTTTGTATTCCTTTAATTTCTTTGGTCTGTCTAATTGCTCTGGCTAGTGTTTCAAGGACAAAGTTGAATAGAAGTGGCCAAAGAGGGCATCCCTCTCTTGTTGCAGTTTTTAGAGGGAATGCTTTCAGTTTTTCTCCATTAAGAATGGTTGGCCATGGGCTTAGCATAGACGTCCTTTACAATGTTGAGGTATGTTCCCACTATTTCTATGTTTTTCTAGTGTTTTAAGCATGAGGGGGTGCTGTATTTTATCAAATGCTTTCTCAGCATGTATTGAAATAATCATATGATTCTTAACTTTAAGCCTATTGATGTGATGAATTACATTTATTGATTTCTAGATTTTGAACCAAACTTGCATTGCTGGCATAAACCCCACTTGATTATGCCGCACTATCTTTTTAATATATTTTTGTATGTGATTTGCCAGTATTCTGTTAAGGAATTTTGCATCCCTGTTAATCAGGCATATTAGTCTAAAGTTTTCATTCCTTGATTTGTCTTTGTCTGGTTTTGTATCAGAGTGATGCTAACCTCATAGAATGAATTTGGAAGGGTTCCCTCCTTTTCTATTTCCTGGAATACTTTGAGGAGTATTGGTATCAGTTCTTCTTTAAAGGTCTTGTAGAATTTGGCCGAGAATCCATCTGGTCCTGGGCTTTCTTGGTTGGTAGGCTTTTGGTGGCTTCTTTTATTTTGGTGCTTGAAATTGATTTGTTTAGATTGTGTATGTCTTCCTGATTCAGTTTGGGAGGATCATATGTCTCTAAAAATTTGTCAATGTCTTTGCTATTTTCTATTTTGTTGGAGTATAGATTTTCAAAGTAGCTTCTAATTATGTTATTTATTTCAATGGTGTCTGTCATGATTTCCTCTTTCATCACAAATTCCACTAATTTGCACTCCTCTTCATTAGTGTGGCTGTTTTTCAATTTTGTTTACTTTTTCAAAGAACCAACTTTTTGTTTTGTCAATTTTTGGAATTGTTTTTCTTGTTTCAATTTTATCGATTTCAGCTCTGATTTTAATGATTTCCTGTCTTCTACTATTTTTGGTACTGATCCGTTCTTCTTTTTCTAGGGCTTTGAGATGTAATGTCAGGTCATTTAGTTGTTGACTTTTTATTTTTTTAATGTATGAGCTCAGTGCAATGAACTTTCCTCTTCGTACTGCTCTCAGAGTGTCCCAGAGATTTTGATATGTTGTGTCATTGTTCTCATTTACCTCTAAGAATTTTTTAATTTCTTCCCTGATGTCTTCTGTTATCATTACATCATTCAATAGCATATTATTTAGTCTCCAGGTGTATGAGTAGTTTTCATTTGTTATTTTAGTCTTCATTTCTAATTGCATTCCATTATGGTCTGATAGGATATAGGGTAGTATCTCTATTTTTTTTTTTTTTTTGTATTTACTAATGGTTCTTTGTGGCATAGCATATGGTCTATTTTGGAGAAGGATCCATGAGCTGCTGAGAAGAAAGTATATTCACTTGATGATGGATGAAATACTCTGTAAATATCCATTAAGTCTATATAATTGATTGTATTATTTCATTCTATAGTTTCTTTATTCAGTTTTTGTTTGGAGGATCTATCCAGTGCTGAGAGCAGTGTGTTAAAGTCCCCCACTATTAATGTGTTTTGGTTTATTTGATTCTTAAAATTGAGAAGGGTTTGTTTGATATACATAGATGCTCCATTGTTTGGGGCATAAGTATTTAAAATTGTTATATCTTGCTGTTTTATGCTTCCCTTAAGCAGTATGAAATATCCTTCTTTATCCCTTCTGATTAACTTAGGTTTGAAATCCTCCTTATCTGATATGAGGATGGAGACCCCTGCTTTTTTTTACTGGGTCCATGTACATGGTATATTTTTCCCCATCTTTTCACCTTTAGTCTGTGGATGTCTTTGTCTATGAGATGAGTCTCTCGAAGGCAGCATATTGTTGTGTCTTTCTTTTTAATCCAATCTGCTGGTCTATGTCTTTTGACTATTGACTTTAGGTCATTGACATTCAGGTTTATTATTGAGATATGATTTGTATTCCTGGTCATTTTGGCTTATTTTTGTTTTTTACTTGTCCTTTGATTGGCTTTTCCTTTAGGGTAGTTCTTCCCTATGCTGACTTGTATTGTTGCTTTTCACTTCCTCCTCATGAAATATTTTGCTGAGAATGTTTTGTAGGGCAGGCTTTCTATTTTAAAATTCTTTTAACTTTTGTTTATCATGGAAAGATTTTATTTCATCGTCAAATCTGAAGGTCAGTTTTGCTGGGTATAGGATTCTTCGTTGGCATCCGTGTTCTCTCAGAGCTTGAAATATATTGTTCCAGGCCCTTCTTGCTCTTAGAGTCTGGGCTGAGAAATCTGCTGATATCTGTATTGGTTTCCCCTTATATGTAATCTGACACTTTTCTCTTGCAGCCTTTAAAATCCTATCTTTTTTTTGTATGTGAGGTATTTTCATTATAATGTGTCTTGGTGTGGATCTGTTGTAATTTTGTGCACCTGGTGTTCTGTAAGCCTCTTGTATTTGATTTTTCATTTCATTTTTCAGGTTTGGGAAATTTTCTGATATTATTTGATTGAACAGATTGTTCATGCCTTTGGTTTGTATCTCTGTGCCTTCCTCAATACCAATAATTCTTAAATTCGGTCTTTTCATGATATCCCATAATTCTTGGAGGTTCCGTTCATGACTTCTTAACATCTTCTTAGTTTGTTCAACTTTATTTTCAAGATTAAATACTTTGTTTTCATTGTCTGAGATTCTGTCTTCCATGAGGTCTATTCTGTTGGTGATGCTTTCTATTGAGTTTTTGATTTGGTTTATCATTTCTTTCATTTCAAGTATTTCAAGTATTTCTTTTTCTTTTCTTTTTTTCAGAACTTCTATCTCTTTATTGAAGTGTTCTTTTGCTTCCTGCATTTGCTCTTTTAACTGTTTACTGGAATGGTCATACATTGCATTTGCTCTTATCTTTTGCTTCATGGATCATCTTAATTATGCAGATTATAAACTCTTTTTCTGTCATTTCTACTGCCATGCTCTCATTGTATTCAATCACAATAGCATCTTGGTTTGTTAGGGACACTTTCTTCCCCTGTTTTTTCATATTGTTTCTGTATTCCCCTCTAGCAGTGAAGATCAGAGATACTGAAGTTCCACCCTGCAGGCTTATTATGACCCTGCAGTTTTCCACTGCCTCTCCTTTGAAGGGGATATCAATACCAGTAACACCCAATACTGAGAAAATGTAGCCCTGAACCAGATAGCTGCTCTAAAGACTTTAACATTATTATAATGAACAGGATCAGTTTGATTACTATTTACGGTAGCTCTAGTTGTGAAGAAGAGGATGGGAAAGGGTGTAGGATGTAAGTGAGTAAATAGAGGTACCTGTCAAAGGACCTCCAGTCTCCTGTAGGTGTCTCAGGAAGGGAACTGCCCTTCCAATGGTGGTGCCCACACCCTCAGGAATAATTCAAAATGCATGCACCAGCTTCCTAAGAAGTTGGGGAACCCCAGTGAGGGTGCACTAACTCAGCACAGAGGCAGGCGCAGTGTCCCTCAGCAGTAAGGGGGGGCAGGCTAGTGGGCTCAGCTACCAGCCTCCGTCCTCATGTCCTCATTCTCCATGTGAGGGCAAGATGAGGGGCTTCCCACCAGTCTGTCTGTGGTGGGGGGTGGGCTTAGTGCAGGCGACTTACCTGGGTGTGTGTGGGGGGTGGGATCAGCTACGGTGACTGACTTTGGTGTCGGGAGTGGTCAGGTTTCCTCCTTTTCTATTTCATGGAATACTTTGAGGAATATTGGAATGAGTTCTTCTTTGAAGGTCATGTAGAACTTGGCTGAAAATCCACTTGGTCTCAGGATTTTCTTGGTTGGTAGACTTTTGATGGCATCTTCTATTTCATTGCTTGAAACTGATCTATTTAAATTGTGTATGTCCTCCTGATTCAGTTTGGGTAGATTATATGTCTAGAAATTTGTTGATGTCTTTGAGATTTTCTATTTTGTTGTAGTATAAATTTTCAAAATAGCTTCTAATTATCTTTTGTATTTCAGTAGTGTCTGTCATGATATTTCCTTTTTCATCACAAATTTTAGTAATTTGAGTTTTCTCTTTCCTTCTCTTCTTAATGTGGTTAAGGATTTATCAATTTTTATATTTTTAAAGTACCAACTTTTGTCAATTTTTAAAATTTTCTTTTGTTTCAATTTCATTGCTTTCGGCTCTGATTTTAATTATTTCCTGTGTCTACTACTTTTGATGTTGATCTGTTCTTTTCTAGGACTTTGAGATGTATGTTAGGTCATTTATTTGTTGACTTTTTATTCTTTTAATAAATGAGCTCTTTGCAATAAAATTTCCTCTTAGTACTGCTTTCATAGTATCCCAGAGATTTTGATATCTTTATCAGTATTTCCATTTACTTCTATGATTTTTTTTATCTCCTCCCTGATGCCTTCTGCTATCCATGCCTCATTCAATAGTGTATTATTTGGTCTCCAGGTGTTTAAGTAGCTTCTATTTTTTATTTTATTATTGATTTCTAATTTCATTTCATTATGATCTGACAGACTGCAGGGTAGTATCTATATATATATATTTTTTGTATTTGCTAAGAGTTTCTTTGTGGCATTACATGTCTATTTTAGAGAAGGAACCATGTGCTGCTGAGAAAAAAGTGTATTTGCTCATTGATGAAATGAATATTCTATATATATCTGTTAAGTCTAAGTTATTGATTGTATTATTGAGTTCTATAGTTTCTTTGTTCAGTTTTTGTTTGGAAGATATATTCAGTGGTGAGAAAGATGACCCAGTATTTCTGCATTGTGATCTATTTGATTTCTGAAATTGAGAATGGTTTGTTTGATATAAATAGATGCTCCATTGTTTGGGACATAAATATTTATTATTGTTATGTCTTCTTGATGTATGATTCCCTTAAACAATATGAAATGTCTTTCTTTATCCATTCTGACCAACTTTGGCTTGAACTTCACCTTATCTGATATGAGGATGTAGACCCCTGCTTTTTATTGAGTCCGTGTTCATGATGTGTTTTTTCCCATTCTTTCACCTTCAGTCTGTGCATGTCTTTTCCTATGAGATGAGTCTCTTGAAGGCAGCATATTGTCTATATCTTTAGATTAATGAGTTTAGGCCAGTAATATTCAGGGTTATTATTGTGATGTGATTTGAATTCCTGGTCATTTTGGCATATTTTTGGTTTTTAACTTGACTTGGTTTCTCCGTGATTATCTTTTCCTTTAGTGTAGTTCCTCTCTCTCTGCTGACCTTCATTGTTGTTTTTCATTTCCTTTCATTGGAACATTTTGCTGAGAATGTTCTGTAGTTCAGGCTTTCTATTTGTAAATTCTTTTAATTTTTGTTTCTCTTGGAAGGTTTTCATTTCATCATCAAATATGAAGCTCAGTTTTGCTGGATGTAAGATTTTTCCATTTTCTTTCAGAGCTTGGTATATGTTGTTCCAGGACCTTCTAGCTTTTAGGGTCTGGGTTGAGAAATCTATTGATATCCAAATTGTTTTCCCTCTATATATAATCTGATACTTCTCTCTTACTGCCTTTAAAATTATATCCTTATTTTGTATGCTGGGCATTTTCATTATAATGTGACTTGGTGTAATTTTGTACATTTGGTGTCCTGTAAACCTCATGTATTTGATTTTCCATTTCATTCTTCAAGTTTGGGATATTTTCTGATAATATTTTATTGATCAAATTATTCATTCCTTTGGTTTGTGTCTCTGTGCCTTCCTCAATACCAATAATTCTTAAATTTGGTCTTTTCATGTTGTCCTATAATTCTTGGTAGTTCTGTTCATGATTTCTTACCATCTTCTCTGTGTGATCAATTTATTTTCAAGATTAAATATTTTGTCTTCATTGTCTGAAGTTTTGTCTTCCAAGTGGTCTAGTCTGTTGTTGACACTATCTATTGAGGTTTTAATTTGGTTTATTGTTTACTTCATTTCAGGGATTTCTGCTTTTTTTTTTTCCCCCAGAATCTCTTTCTCTTTATTGAAATAATATTTTGCTTCCTGCTTTTTCTTCTCTTTATTGAAGTGAGGGATATAGGATGTGATGTTAATGAGGTAGGAGGTGAGAATATAGAGGTGTTAGATCATAGGAAGAGTGAAAGAGGAATCAAAAGAAGTTGGTTGTTAGCAGGAGAAAAGAGAGAAAGAAACTCTGAGGAAACAGATAAGAGAAAAATACAGAGAGTAAGAAAAAGAAAAGAAAAAGAAAAGAAAAAGAAAAAAATGTAAACAAATAAAAGAATATACAACCAATCTGTAATACACTGTTCAAAACTTCCTGTCCTCAGTAGCCTGATGCATGAAAAGTATTTGATCTAAAAAATATTGGAGATGTGAGTGGGGGCAATGACAAAAAAAAAAAAGGGGGGGGGAAATAAAGTCTTGAACAATTGTTTCTGTTGGAGTTCAATATCTTCTCTGCTTCCCTTCTTATCTGATAGGTTGGGTTGTCTGGAGTTTGCTGGTAACTCCACCCTCAGGATGGTAAAAGTTACTATGGTGGGGGGATTAGAATTGGAGGTGAGATTCCTGGAGGTGGTATATAGCAATTGCCAGTCCTACTAGAAGACTGCACTCTGGGACTTTCCTTTGGGATCCACTCATGTGAGGCAGAAGCCTGGTCTTAGCCCCTTCCCTCACTTGTGGACCCCACTAATCCTGGTTCATAATTTAGTCTCTAAATTGTATCTCTCCTTCCCCTGCTTTTCCAACTTCCCAATCAGTAACCTCTTTCTCTGGAGGTCCTGGGGACTGAGTGCTAGGACCTGTGCACCTATCGAGGAAAATCGTTCTGTATTGAGCAGTCAGGACCAGGTGTTGAGAGCTGTAGGGCAGCCATGTAGCTGAAAGTGCTGGGCCATGTTGCTGGCTAGGGCTTGGTTGGGAGATGGGATTGAGGAACTGGAGGGCCCTGTTGATTGCCAAACCAGCAGGACCAGGTAGTTGGTGGATGCCACAATGGGGAGGAAGTCATGGACCAGGCTGATGCTGGGTGCCAGTAAGTGCTGCCAGAGTTGTCTCTAGGATCATGGTGGTGCTGGGCTAGTTGGCTGGGTGAGCCAGGATCAAGATACCCTCACACCCTCTTGCAACCTACTGATCTCTTGCAAGGCTCTCTCCTGCCTCTGCAGCAAGATGGTGGCTATTAGCACATCTAGCAGAGACTCATCAAATATAACCAAGCCTTCAGGGATATTGGCGATGTTCTTTTAGGCCCTGGCTGTTATCCCTAGATGGAAGTGGCCATGTCCTTAGTTGTGGTGGCAGTAGCTACCCTGTAGGTACCTTGATATTGGGTTTGTAGTCTCTGGCCAGAGTCCCAAGATGGACGCTGCCCCAAATAAGATGACTGTGGCAGCAGTGGCGGTAACCCAAGTTGGCAGCAGAAGTTTCCCAAGATGGAGGCAACTGCTTTCAGAGATGGGGATTCGAGGGTTGGCTGTGTAGTGGTGTTGGGAAGCCTGTAAAGAGATGCAGTGCGGTGGCAGGTGGTGGTATGGCAGGTGGCTGTCTCAAGGCCCTGTCTGGTATCCCAAGATGGGAGCTACCACAGGGAGGGGGAGTATGGAGGCATCTGCAGTGTTCCAAGATAGAGGCTGCCATACATTGGTAGATGGGAAGCTGCAACTTAGCAGTATGTGTGGGGTGGGCGTGGCCTATATTTTTATCATTGATTTCTAATTTCATTCCATTATGAGCTGATAGAATGCAAGGTATTATCTT
This sequence comes from Sciurus carolinensis, assembly GCF_902686445.1. Lineage (NCBI taxonomy): Eukaryota > Metazoa > Chordata > Mammalia > Rodentia > Sciuridae > Sciurus > Sciurus carolinensis. The sequence goes on along the minus strand of NC_062225.1, from coordinate 61,991,560 downwards.
TTTTTTTTTTTTTTTTTTTTGTATTTGCTAAGAGTTTCTTTGTGGCCTAAGGTATGGTCTTTCAGAAGAAGATCTGTGTGCTGCTAAGAAAGTATATTTAGTCATTGATGGCAATATTCTATGTTTTTTTGTTAAGTCTGAATTATTAATTGTGTGTTTTATTTTTAGTTCTATAGCTTCTTCAGTTTTTTTTTTTTTTGAAATTTATCCAGTGATGAGAGAGGTGTGTTAAAATCACCCAGTATTATTGTATTGTGGTCTTTTGATTCTTAAAATTGAGAAGGGTTTGTTTGATGTATGTAGATGCTCCATTGTTTCCAGCATAAATATTTATGATTGTTATGTCTTGTTGATGTATAGTACCCTTAAGCAGTATGAAATGAACTTCTTTGTCCCTTCTGATTAATTTTGACTTGAAGTCCACTTTATCCGATATGAGGATAGAAACTCCTGCTTGTTTATGAGATCCATGTGAATATTTTTTCCCATCTTTTTAGCTTCCATCTGTGGATGTCTTTGCCTATAAGGTGAGTCTCTTAGAGATAGTATATTGTTGGGTCTTGTTTTTAAATCCAATATGACAGTCTGTCTTTTGATTGATGAGTTTAGGTCATTTACATTCAATGTTATTAGTGAGAAATGAATATTATTCTGTTTTTTAAATTTATTTGTTTTTTTTTTAATTTGAATTAGTTTCTTCTTTGATTGACTATTCTTCTACTGTAGTTCCTTCCTTTGCTTGTTTTCAATATTTTCATTTTTTCTTCATGAAACATTGTGGGTATGTTTTGTGGTGCAGGCTTTCTAGTTATGAATTCTCTCAACTTCTCTATATCATAGAATGTGTTTATCATTATCAATTCTGAAGCTAAATTTTACTGGGTATAGTATTCTTAGCTAGCAGCCATTTTCTTTCAGAGCTTGGTATTTGTTATTCCAAGATGTCCTAGTTTTTAGGGTTTGGATTGAGAAATCAACTGAGATCTGGGTTTGTTTCTCTCTAAAAGTGACCTGTCATTTTTTCTGGTAGTCTTTAAAATCCTGTCCTTATTCTGTATGTTACTCATGTTCATAATAATGTGCCTTGGAGTGGGTCTGTTATAATTTTGTATATTCAGGGTCCTGTAAGCCTCCTGTATTTGATTTTCCATTTCATTCTTAAGGTTTGGGAAATTTTCTGACATTATTTCATTGAAAAGATTGTGCATTCCTATGGTTTGTATCTCCAAGCCCTCATCTATCTCAATACATTTTAAGGTTGGTCTTTTCATGTTATCTCACATTTCTTGGAAGTTCTGTTCATGGTCTTGACATCTTTTCTTCATGGTCAACTTTATTTTCAACATTTTATATTTTGTCTTTGGTGGTGGTCTAGTCTGTTGGTGATACTTGAATTTTTAATCTGGCTTATCAAGTCCTTCATTTCAAGTATTTCTGCTTGATCCCCAACCCCCAGAATCTCTATTTCTTTATTGAAGTGATATTTCACTTCCTGTATTTTCTGATATTACTCTTACATCATCCTTTACTTCACAGATCAGTTTAACTATACACATTCTAAAATCCTTTTCTGACATTTCTTCCACTGTGGTGTTGATAGATTATGTTATTGAAATATTTGAGTTTGTTTGGGACAATTTTTTCTCTTGCTTTTTTATATTGTTTGCTTGTCTGTCCATCCAACAGTTTAATTCTAGGCAGTAGAGTTTCTATCTTGTGGATTTATGGTGACTCTGAAGGTTTTCAGTTTAGGGAGAGAAAAAGACCAAAAATCAATGCAAACAACATACAGCATTAAACAAAATAGTCCCTGCTATGATTATGATATCTACAATACTAATTGTCACAAAGGGAAATAATGTGACCAGTTATTGCCCACAGTAAAAAAGAGTATTTGGGAAAAGGGTTTACAATTTCAATAGGTAAACAGGGAGAGAATGGAAGTGAAATAGGATATGACTATGAGGTACGAGGAGAGAAAATAGAAGTAAAAAATTAAAGGAAGAGCAAAAGAACAATAGAATTTGGCTGTTATGAGAAGAAAACAGAATCACGGGAAATGGATAATCAGTGAAAGAATTATATAACATAAAAAAATTAATAAAAGTAAAAGAACATAAAATAAAACTGATATCTAATCAAACATACTGGTCCTCAAAATACTGATCCATGGAAAATAACTGCCTTCCAAAAATGATAGACATGAGAAAAAAACAAATATGCGTAAGCGTTTATGAACCATTCAGGTCACAGTTAACCAGAATTTTTTTTTTTTATTATTGTATACAAATGGGATACAAGTTGTTTCTCTATTTGTACATAGAGTCAAGGCATACCATTTGTGTAATCATACGTTTACATAGGGCAATGATGTTTGATTATTTTTTTTCCTTCCCCCGCACCCCTCCCACCCCTCTTTTCCCTCTATATACATTCCTTCTTTCCTTCATTCTTACCGCTCTCCTTATCCCTAACCCTAAACCTAACCCTAAACCTAATGCTAACCCCTCCCACCCCCCATTATATGTCCTCATCCGCTTATCAGCGAGATCATTCGTCCTTTAGTTTTTTGAGATTGGCTTATCTCACTTAGCATGATACTCTCCAATTTCATCCATTTGCCTGCAAATGCCATAATTTTATCATTCTTCATTGCAGAGTAATATTCCATTGTATATATATGCCACAGTTTCTTTATCCATTCATCAACTGAAGGGCATCTAGGTTGGTTCCACAATCTGGCTATGGTGAATTGAGCAGCAATGAACATTGATGTGGCTGTATCTCTGTAGTATGCTGATTTTAAGTCCTTTGGGTATAGGTCAAGGAGTGGGATAGCTGGGTCAAATGGTGGTTCCATTCCAAGCTTTCTGAGGAATGTCCATTTCCAGAGTGGCTGCACTAATTTGCAACCCCACGAGCAATGTATGAATGTTCCTTTTTCACCACATCCTCGCCAACACCTATTGTTACTTGTGTTCTTGATAATCGCCATTCTAATTGGGGTGAGATGAAATCTTAGGGTAGTTTTGATTTGCATTTCCCTTATTACTAGGGATGTTGAACATTTTTTCATATATCTGTTGATTGCTTGTACATCTTCTGTGAAGTGTCTGTTCATTTCCTTAGACCATTTGTTGATTGGATTATTTGTATTCTTGGTGTAGAGTTTTTTGAGTTCTTTATAGATCCTGGAAATTAGCACTGTATGTGAAGTATGGTTGGCAAAGATATTCTCCCACTCTGTAGGCTCTCTCTTCACATTTCTGATAGTTTCCTTTGCTGAGAGAAAGCTTTTTAGTTTGAATCTATCCCAGTTGTTGATTCTTGCTTTTATTTCTTGTGCTATGGGAGTCCTGTTAAGGAAGTCTGATCCTAAGCCAACAAGTTGAAGATTTGGACCTACTTTTTCTTCTATAAGATAAAAGGTCTCTGGTCTGATTCCGAGGTCCTTGATCCATTTTGAGTTGAGTTTTGTGTAGGGTGAGAGATAGGGGTTTAATTTCATTCTATTGCATATGGTTTTCCAGTTTTCCCAGCACCAATTGTTGAAGAGGCTATCTTTTCTCCATTGCATATTTTTGGAACCTATATCTAGTACGAGAAAATTGTATTTATTTAGGTTTGTGTCCGTGTCCTCTATTCTGTACCATTGATCTACCTGTCTATTTTGGTGCCAATACCATGCCATTTTTGTGACTATTGCTTTGTAGTAGAGTTGAAGATCTGGTATTGCGATACCCCCTGCTTCACTCTTGCTACTGAGGATTGCTTTAGCTATTCTGGGTTTTTTATTCTTCCAGATGAATTTCATAATTGCTTGCTCTATTTCTGCAAGGTACATCATTGGGATTTTAATTGGAATTGCATTGAATCCGTATAGCACTTTAGGTAGTATGGCCATTTTTGACACTATTAATTTTGCCTATCCAGGAACATGGGAGATCTTTCCATCTTTTAAGGTTTTCTTTAATTTCTTTCTTTAGTGTTCTGTAGTTCTCATTGTAGAGGTCTTTCACCTCTTTTGTGAGATTGATTTATTTTTTTTTGATGCTATTGTGAATGGGGTAGTTTTCCTAATTTCTCTTTCTGAAGATTCATCACTTATGTATAAAAATGCATTGGATTTATGAGCATTGATCTTGTAACCTGCTACTTTACTGAATTCACTTATGAGTTCTAAAAGTTTTCTGGTGGAATTTCCAGGTTCCTCTAAATATATAATCATGTCATCAGCGAACAGGGATAGTTTGAGTTCTTCTTTTCCTATTCGTATCCCTTTAATTTCCTTGGTTTGTCTAATTGCTCTGGCTAGAGTCTCAAGGACGATGTTGAATAGAAGTGGTGAAAGAGGGCATCCCTGCCTTGTTCCCATTTTTAGGGGGAACGCTTTCAGTTTTTCACCATTTAGAATGATATTAGCCATGGGCTTAGCGTAGATTGCCTTTATAATGTTAAGGAATGTTCCCACTACCCCAATTTTTTCTAATGTTTTGAGCATGAAGGGATGCTGTATTTTATCGAATGCTTTTTCTGCATCTATTGAAATAATCATGTGATTCTTAACTTTAAGTCTGTTGATATGGTGAATGACATTTATTGATTTCCGAATGTTGAACCAACCTTGCATCCCTGGGATAAAACCCACTTGATCATGGTGCACTATCTTTTTAATATATATTTGTATGCGATTTGCTAAAATTTTGTTGAGAATTTTTGCGTCGATGTTCATTAAGGATATTGGTCTGAAATTTTCTTTCCTTGATGTGTCTCTGTCTGGTTTAGGTATCAGGTTGATATTGGCTTCATAGAACGAGTTTGGTAGGGTTCCCTCCTCTTCTATTTCATGGAATAGTTTGAGGAGTATTGGAATGAGCTCTTCTTTAAAGGTGTTGTAGAACTCGGCTGAGAACCCATCTGGTCCTGGACTTTTCTTTGTTGGTAGGCTTTTCATGACCTCTTCTATTTCATTGCTTGAAATTGGTTTATTTAAGTTGTGTATGTCCTCCTCGTTCAGTTTAGGTAATTCATATGTCTCTAGAAATTTGTTGATGTCTTCGAGGTTTTCTGTTTTGTTGGAGTATAGATTTTCGAAATAGCTTCTAATTATGTTTTGTATTTCACTGGTGTCTGTTGTGATGTTTCCTTGTTCATTCCGAATTTTAGTAATTTGAGTTTTCTCCCTCTTTCTCTTTGCTAGTGTGGCTAAGGGTTTATCAATTTTATTTATTTTTTCAAAGAACCAACTATTTATTTTGTTAATTTTTCCAATTGTTTCTTTTGTTTCGATTTCGTTGATTTCGGCTCTGATTTTAACTATTTCCTGTCTTCTACTACTTTTGGTATTGGTCTGCTCTTCTTTTTCTAGGGCTTTGAGCTGTAGTGTTAAGTCGTTTATTTGTTGATTTCTACTTCTTTTTTTGAATGCACCCCATGAAATAAATCTTCCTCTAAGTACTCTTTTCATAGTGTCCCAGAGATTTTGATATGATGTGTCTTTGTTCTCGTTTACTTCTAAGAATTTTTTTATTTCCCTCCTGATGTCTTCTGTTATTCATTCATCATATAATAGTGTATTATTTAATCTCTAGGTATTGGAGAAATTTCTGTTTTTTATTCTGTCATTTATTTCTAATTTCAATCCATTATGATCTGATAGAATACAAGGTAGTATCTCTATCTTCTTGTATTTGCTAACATTAGCTTTGTGGCATAAAATATGGTCTATTTTAGAGAAGGATCCATGTGCTGCTGAGAAAAAAGTGTATTCGTTCTTTGTTGGATGGTATATTCTATATATGTCTGTTAAGTCTAAATTGTTGATTGTGTTGTTGAGATCTATAGTTTCTTTATTCAATTTTTGTTTGGACGATCTATCCAGTGGTGAGAGAGGTGTGTTAAAATCGCCTAGTATTATTGTGTTGTGGTCTATTTGATTTCTGGAATTGAGAAGGATTTGTTTGACGTACGTGGATGAACCAATGTTCGGGGCATAGATATTTATGATTGTTATGTCTTGCTGATTTATGCTTCCCTTAAGCATCATGTAATGTCCTTCTTTATCCCTTCTGACTAGTTTTGGTTTGAAGTCCACATTATCTGAAATGAGGATGGATACTCCAGCTTTTTTGCTGTGTCCGTGTGCATGGTATGTTTTTCCCCATCCTTTCACCTTTAGTCTATGGGTGTCTCTTTCTATGAGATGAGTCTCTTGCAGGCAGCATATTGTTGGATTTTTCTTTTTAATCCAATCTGCCAGTCTGTGTCTTTTGATTGATGAATTCAGGCCATTAACATTCAGGGTTATTATTGTGATATGATTTGTATTCCCAGTCAATTGACTCATATTTGCTTTTGACATGATTTGATTTCTCCTTTATTTGGCTATTCCTTTAGGCTAGCGCCTCCTGTTGCTGATTTGCATCGTTGTTTTTCATCTCTCCCTCATGGAATATTTTGCTGAGAATATTCTGTAATGCTGGCTTTCTTTTTGTAAATTCCTTTAGCTTTTGTTTATCATGGAAGGATCTTATTTCATCGTCAAATTTGAAGGTAAGTTTTGCTGGGTATAAGATTCTTGGTTGGCATCCGTTTTCTTTCAGGGCTTGGTATATGTTGTTCCAGGCCCTTCTAGCTTTTAGGGTCTGGATTGAAAAATCTGCTGATATTCTTATTGGTTTCCCTCTGAATGTAATTTGATTCTTTTCTCTCGTGGCTTTTAAAATTCTGTCTTTATTTTGTATGTTAGGTATTTTCATAATAATGTGCCTTGGTGTGGGCCTGTTGTATTTTTGTATGTTTGCAGTTCTATAAGCCTCTTGTACTTGATTTTCCATTTCATTCTTCAGATTTGGGAAATTTTCTGATATTATTTCATTGAATAGATTGTTCATTCCTTTGGTTTGTTTCTCTAAGCCTTCCTCAATCCCAATAATTCTTAAATTTGGCCTTTTCATGATATCCCATAATTCTTGTAGATTCTGTTCATGATTTCTTACCATCTTTTCTGTTTGGCCAACTTTGCTTTCAAGATTAAATAATTTGTCTTCAATGTCTGAGGTTCTGTCTTCCAGGTGTTCTATCCTATTGGTTATACTTTCTTGGAGTTTTTAACTTGGTTTATTGTTTCCTTCATTTCAAGTATTTCAGTTTGCTTTTTTTTCAGTATCTCTAACTCTTTATTGAAATGATCTCTTGCTTCCCGTATTTGGTCTTTTAACCGTTGATTGGTGCGATCATTTAATGCCTGCATTTGCTCTTTCATCTCCTCCTTCAATGCCTGCATTTGCTCTTTCATCTCCTCATTTGCTTTCCTGATTGTTTTAATTACGTACATTCTGAACTCCCTTTCTGACATTTCTTCTGCTGTGCTGTCATTGTGTTTTATTGATGTAGTATCTAGGTTTGTTTGGGACATTTTCTTCCCTGTTTTCTCATATTGGTCAGCTGTCAGTGGGACCCTGAGATATTGCAGATTTCCGCTATTGGCTTATAGTGTCCCGGTAGATTTCCAGTGTATCACCTCCCAGCCTTCAGTATCCTGATGTCTTGGAGGAATTTGATATGCAGTGCATCCGAAGAAAGCTGCCCCTAGCTCCCTTCTGGTTCCAGGATTTGGAGCTGGCTCTGTGCGGAAAGGCTCTCACTGGGGTCCTGCACTGTGCAGCTGGCCATGTGGGAGGATCCCACTGCCGGATTGTGGAAGGCTACCTTGGGAATACTCTAGCTGCCCTGCCCTGCTCTGATAAGCCACCCCTATCTGTGCCTGCCACCCGGGCCGAACTTTACCCAGTGGGCGGACTCACCCGTGGCTCTATTTCAGTCCGAGTCTTGCAATGCCTCCCCTTCTTAACTCCTGGGTTCTGGAGCGACTGGGGATGCAGTCACCCTCTAGGCCGCCATCTTGGATTGCCCCATGGAAAGAGCCTGCGGCCAGAGTGGGCAGAGTCGCCTGAAGAGGTCTCTGGCTGCCCTGCCCTGATCCCAGAGGCTGCTTGCGGATCGAAGCTCTCCGTTGGTTCGGGGACTTGTGGCTGGTTCTATGTAGAAAGCCTCTTCCTGGGCGGTCTGGTCTGAGAAGCTAGCCTTGAAAGGCACCTCCCACCGCAGGGGTCCAGGCTACTTGGGGAAGTCTCTGGCTGCCCTATCCTGGTCCCTGAAGCTGCTTGCCTGCCGGAGTACGCTGCGCTGCGCTGGCTCCGGGACTTGGAGCTTGTTCTGGTCAGAAAGGCTCTCACTAGCGGGCCCGCTCCGAGAACCTGGAGAAGCTGGCTGTGTGGGTGGGGCCCACCACCGGAGTGCACAGGGCTGCCTGTGGAAGACTCTAGCTGCCCTGCCCGGCTCCGATAAGCCACCTATATCTGGGCCTGCCACCCGGGCCGAGCTTTACCCAGTGGGCAGACTCACCTGTGGCTCTATTTCAGTCCGAGTCTCTCAATGCCTCCCCTTCTTAACTCCTGGGTTCTGGAGCGACTGGGGGTGCAGTCACCCTCTAGGCCATCATCTTGGATCGCCTTAACCAGAAAATTTTTAAAAATCTCTATGAGAAGTTAAATAATTCTTTCTGTTTGAGTTCAAAAATTTCTTCACTGCTCTGATCAGCATTAGTAGGTGCAATAATATGGGGTGTGATGTCTACTCCACTGTCAGGATGGGGTCACTGAAGTGTGAGAGGAAATTCCATAGATGGAGATCCTGGAGGTGGGTTTAAGCTTAAGTAGGTTCCAGGTTCTTCATTGAATAGCAGAAGATTTTAAATCAGTGCACCTTCATGGCCCAATATTTGCCAAGTCATACTAGGAGACTGTACCTCAGGAATCTCCCCTGGGCTCCACTTGTGCAGTGGAGGATCCAGTCCTTTGTCCCCTCCATCACTAGTGAACCCAACATTTCCTGGTCTCTTGGGTTCAGTCACCAAACTTAATCACTCCCACCCTGGCCCTTTTGAATTCCCAGCAAGGCATGTCTTTCCCAGCAGGTCCTGCAAACCACTAGACTCAAGGGGGAACCAGGTGGATTTCCATGACCTGTATTCTCCTGTATAAATCCCTCTTCATGTCTGATTTTTTTCCTGGTCATTTTCTCCTGGCACATCCTATATCTTGCAGTGCGGGTTTGCCGGAACTGCATTTTAGGCCCACCTAGGGTTTTGCAGAAATCTTCTCCCCCAGCTGCTAGCCCTCACAGCACTGCTGCAAAATGGCTCCTTTCTCTGTCCTCTAAGGGCAGCTGGGAGAAATTTGGCTTCTTTCCTGTACAAAGTTATCAGGAAGCATGATTTTCAAGTTAGTCTGGCAGTGTCTTTGGTCTGTGATCTCTCAATACCCAGACATGCCATCGGCTTCCTAAAAATACAGGTTCCTTCAATTCCCTCATCACTCCACTTTGCTTATGGTGGGGACTTCCCTGATTGGTGTCACCAATAGCAGCAATGCTGGGATTTATTCCTTATTATATCCAACCTCCTGAGTCTGCTTTGAATATCCAATGGTAATTCCCAGTAATGTGCCTTCCTTTTTTCACCCACTTTGTTGTGAAGCTGTCTATCTTCTTTCTTGGTTTCATGCTACAGAGCAGCCAGGAAAGCAACCTCCTCTATTTTGCCATCTTGAAAAACCAAGCAGTTTGCATTTGAAGTGAAATCTTGGTGGGGGAATTGGAGTCCTCTGCTCTGTCTCTTTGGGATGAAATATATTAGTCATTGCAATAAGTATGAATAGGTTTTGTTCACCAAAAAAAAAAAAAAAAAGATTTTCAATTTGATTTTTAAATAATCTGTGATTTTTGAGAATCTCAATATCTAATCCTTATAAATACAGTACAAAAGATGAAATCAAGGACAAGCATTCTTTATCAATATTGTTGCAAAAATAATTGCAAATAAAATTTAACATCATATTAAGAATATACCATAATGAGGTGGAATTTATTCTAGGTTGGTCTAATATTGGGAAATCCAAAGGTGTATATAATTTTAATATCTCTAAGTTGGGCAAGTAGTGCATACTTGAAATGACAGTGATTTGGGAGACTGAGGTAGGAGTATCCCAAGTTGGTGGTCAGCCTCAGCAACTTAGCAAGGCCCTTAACAACTTAGTGAGATTCTTTCTCAAAAAGGACTGGGGATGTAGCTCAGTGGTTAAGTACCCCTGGGTTCAATCTCCAGTACCCCCAAAAAAATCTAAGGGAAAAATCACAATTATCTCCATAGATATTGATAAGCTAATGATGGAAATCAATACCAATTCATGTTAGAAATATTCAGAAAGTAGGAATTGAGTGGCTCTTTCTTAACATGATAAAAGATGTATTGATTAGTTGTAAAGCCAGCATCTTATTAATATAGAAACACTAGAGGAATTTTGATAAGATCAAATATGAATGTCACCAATATTGAGTAGTACATTCATGTATGGAAGTGTCACAGTGAATTCCATTAATTTTTATGATTAAAAATAATCTACATCATGATTCAGGTATGAAAGGGACGAAATTCTGTCATTTGCAATAACATAGATGGAGGAGGTAGTGGTCTTCATGTTGAGTAAAATAAGCCAGGCATGGAAGGACAAATACTGAATGGTCTCACTTCTATGTGGAATCTAAAAAACTGGTTTCCAGAGGTTGGATGAGTAGGGTGGAGGAAGGGATGGGGAGAGGTTGATCAATACTAAGTTATAATTTGGAAAAATAAACTTTGTTGTTCTACTGCCCAGAAGGATGACTATATGTAAGAATAATATCCTGCAACTTTTTTTAAAAGGACTGGAAGAAAAGTTTTGAAAGTTTTCACATATAAAATCCTTATATATAGAAAATCTTAAAATTGAAAACAAAAACTCAACCCAACAGAATAGTGGGAAAGAGACATGATCAGATAATTGAAAAGGTAAAATGTATAAATCGTCCTTAATTTTCTTATTTATAAGGCAGGGATAAGATCACCCCCCTGTTTGAGCTGCTGTGACTTGGATAAAGTACTGTACGTCTGACATAGATTGGGTCTACAGTAAGTGCTAGGTCTTCCCTCCAAAATCTCTATCAAGATTGTATATCTTTTTATTCATTTCTGTATTACCATTTTCCCCCTTGATCTCAGACCCCATGAACCTCTACTGCTCAAATGCTTGAATTCCCCAGAATTGACTGCTTTTCTTCTCCCCAGAGATCTTTTCTTTACATCCATGGTTAACGGATTTTCCTTTCCTTGGAAGAAACAATACTAGTATTGGAGTTTGTGAACTGTTTATATTGATTACTATCATTAATGTGGAAACACTATATTGATTTCCAACTTCTGGATCATTAAGCTCACTATTAAAGTCCCCCTACGTGTGAGGTAGTACATACTAGACTCTTGAAAGGAGACTGGTTGTAAACCAATGGTAATCAGGGCAGAATGCTACAAATGAAATAGAGATGCATAGACTATGTTACAGGGCATTAAAGAGGGAGCCATCAATTAGGACCAGGGAAGTCTTTTCAAAGAAGATGTGTTTGGGGTGTATCTTAAAGAAGTAGCAGAATTTCCAGAGGAAAATTATTTGGCAATTTAGCTTACTTCAAAGCATATGAAAGTAGGAGAGCAAAGGTCAGTGAGATGACACAAATAAGCTATATCATCTTCTGCATTTTTATTTTTATGTTGGGCAGAAAATTGTTATTGGGCAGAGTTGTAATAAAAGGCATGTTTCCCCCACTGAGTCATTTATAAGAAATCTTGGAAAAACCAATATCAGGAAATTACCTTTTATTTTATTGAGATTAGCTAAGGACTTGGTTCAATGGAAACTGCTTATTAGAGAGAGAAGGAAAGTAATCCTGATTAATATCATCACTTATTATGTGGGAACAGCAGAGCATGGAAGTCAGACTGTAAACAGGAGCCCAAGGACTAGAACTTGGCGGTCACTTTGACAGAAATGGTGCAGTAACCTAGAGCTACTGCTATTCCTAAAACCTGAACTTTTTCCTACCTTCAACCCATTTTGTCCTGTGAAAATGTGCATTTCCATTTATTCACTATACACCCGGTTATTCTTGGTCAAGTATTAGTAATTTTCAGCTTTTGTTTTCTTTGCCTCTTTTCCTTTAATCAGTGTGAGTAAAGAGGTTATGGAACTAACATTAAGTACCTGGAATCTATCAGGCACCATGTAATGGGGATTATATACCCTGTTTCATGTAATTCTTAATACCCTCCTAAGAGAGGCTGAAGGAGTATGAATAACCAGCCTGACGTCAAGGAGGTTTTATTGATACAGAACTAAATCCTTATGTTCTCTGTTACATCCTGTTACCTCCCCTAATGTACTGTCTTTGAAATTCTGTCTGTAGGAACTGAGAGTAATGTTAGTTACTATCCAGAATAATAATCATTGCACGGTTTTGCCATCAACGCTCATATTACTGGGAAGGACTTCAGAACTCTAAATTGTTCTTTTAAGAAAGACGTAATTAAGATCCAGAAAATTTAAGTGACTTCACTGAAGATTAGGCTAATTAGTGGCAGAACTTTGGTCAGAAATCAGGTCTTGATTCTGGGTAGTGCTTTTGTTATCTCTCTTACTAGTCTCAGGAACTGAAACAAAGTAAGAACAGATAAAAACAGGATCCTCTTGGCAGAATTCTTAAATCCACTAACATGTCAGTTTTTAAATGAAATCAATTCCTTACCAAATCCTTGAGTCGTCATCATGGGTCAGTATATTTCCAAAAGCCCTTTCCTTGCCAATGCTATGTGGGTTATTTGTAAGGGAAAAGAATACAATTTTAAAGAGAGGAACAAAAATCCTTCAACTGACCCACCTAGTAAGAAACTCTAACTATTAGAGAAACAGAGTTCTGAGCCACGTTTTTATTATCTTGCATATGTGTTGGCCAAGTAAGGGAGGAGTTCAAAGTAGTCAAGTTCAAGATGGTAGAAGGAGAGTGGGTTTTATATGCCTGTGCTTCATCCTTCCCCATCATCCCTTAAAACACTCAGTTATCTAACCTTGGTCCATTGACTTAACTTGAGGGAACCCTGTTATTATGTTTATTATGTTTTAAATTTGACTCGGTTCAAGATGAGATTTCCTTCATGGGCCTCATTGAGAGTTAGGAGTTGCTTGTGTCTCTGGCAGTTTTGAGGCTGATACTTGGGAAAGATGACAATGGTTAAACCATCCCTTTCATATTGGGCTTCCAGTATTCTTGGAATAGACAAGAGTGGTGTATAAAAAATGTATATCCTTTTGGAACACATTCTCTTTATGATAGAAATTACTTCAAAATGCAAATGAGTTTTGGATTGAGGGATTTACCTGAAGTTTTAGATTAAAGGCATCTTCTGTAAAGGTATAACTTTAGTAACGCTATCATTAACATATATTAGCCTAAAGTAAACATTGAATTGTTTTGTTCCTTGTGATGTAAAGTATTTATCATTTCGGAATACTAGATATGTGGGACCCATGAATAACTTTATTAGGTGAGATGTCTCAATATCCTGAATTCAGCATTCATTTGTTTATTTTTATTTGGAAGGAAACAACATTCCAAAATGAATGGGGAAATTTAACTCCCCTTTACAATATATGTGCCAGGGTCTTTCCAACCCTATGCCTCCACTTGGGCTAACTACTTCCATCTCCTGTGTGGAATTCCTGCCCCACCACCTCCTATTCTGTAAATTCTATCCAATCAATAAGTTCCTCAAGCTTCTAGAAAGTCCTTAGCAGAAGAAGTCCTGTAAGATGTTCTTCTGAATCAGCATGAGTTAACATGCTTCTAACTTAGTGGTCAAAAGTTGTAGGAGTTGATGGAATGTAATTTCTTCACAAAAAGAGAATAAAACTTTTATAATTGCCAGTTGCACCATGCACGTTAATTTTATTGCACTGTAACAGAGACTTCGAAAAGCCTGGCTTTGCTAAAAGCAATGAATCTTTACTTAAGGCCTGCAGATGTTCAATGGGTAAATAAAAGCAGAATCAAGCTTGGCATCTCTACCTTCATCTTGTATCTGTTCCCTTTATTACCTTAAACTTTGTGTCAGGTCCCTGTCTCAGCTCTGTGTGTGGGCAGGTTGATCATTTAAGGAGTGTTCATCTATATAGGTAGATAGTCCAAAAATTACTAACCTTTCTTTTCATCCTTGAGGCCTGAGGCAAGATTTGCGGCATCCTGTTTCAATACCCTTAGTGGGGCCTGGAAATCGCCAGTCGTTGTTCTTCCAGGATTGCAGGTCCGAGGGATGATCATCCTTAGCAACAGTTGTTCCCCTCAAGTGATTAAAAAAAACAAAAACAAACAAAAACAAAATAAAAAATCTTCTCCAGTGCCACCTCACAGAACCAGAACTGAGAGAATGATCACCCAGACCACAGTTTGACCAAGTCTGCTTAATTATTAGACCTTTGTCCCTGCCCTCATTCTTCTTTTATTTAAACACAAAGACCCTGTCAGAACTTGGATAACAGGGCTGAGATGCTAGATCTCACTTTGCCTTCCCACTGTGGCCACGCTAATTAAAGTTTCCTCCCCTGCTTTGCACCATTACCTTTTCTGTATTGTTTTTGGGGTAAGTGGTCAGATCTGGATCACTGGGACCTTGGGAATCAGGCCTCTGACTTAGGATGCCCATAACAGCATTGCTTGGAAATTATAGTAACTTATTATTCTCCTATAATACTATGTCCAACGAAAGCTGCTACTGGATTAGAGGCCCTGTGATCTTAGTGCTCCTATCCCTGAGGCTTTCTTGGTTTTCCCTGTGGTTGCAGGACGATTGCTGTCTTCCCCCCCATTATAATGACACTCATGATAGGAATGACAAGGAAAGGAAAAGAGTGAGGCCAGTGAAGGACACTATTTTAAAAACTCTTAGCTATAAGGAAGGCTTGTAATATAAGCATTTGAGTTTTCAATCTTTGTTGCGAGATGTGGCAAGGAAGAAGGAATTGCAATGTCTACCACAAATACAGTGGTCAGGACATTTTCTATCCTTAGGGAGTTAATTGTTTGAGGAGGATAAACAATAAACACACAATTGTACAAGTATGATCTCAACGAGAGGAGTTAGCAGAGTTCTACGGGAGCAGATAGAACACAGCCTAGCCTCCTGTGGGGGTTAGGTTTTGGGGATGTCAGGGAACTCACCCAGAGGACAGGGGATCTATTTTAAGTTGACAGAAGAGAGGGGTATAGAATGTAGATAAAAGTATTAGGTACCAGAGTAATTGTGGAAAGAGGAGCTAGGGTTATTAAGAGGAAAAAATACTGTCTCCCAGGCAATTTTGTCATTGAACTTGAAAATTGATCAAATGGAAAATTCACACCGTTATGGGATGTCAGGGAAATATTAGAAAATAAAGCAGAAGGATAAAAGCCAATGATAATTTGCAGATACAAATACCTATTGTATCTTTTTTATACAACAGCATATAGGTTTTATTCATAATTTATTGATATAACAGCAACATTTTTCTTTATTTAAAACTTCATAAAAGTAATTTTCATGATCATCTTCCATTACTTAAAAGCACTGTAAATTATTTAGCTACTCCCCCCTATGTTTTCATATTTTCATGTAAGACTTGCAAATATCACATGGCTGTTTAAAAATATGGCCCCTAAATTCTTCAGCAACAGGTGGGACTTCTTCCCTTTAAATCCAAGCAGAAGGGACACTGCCGGTTTTGAGGCCTAGGCATTTAAAAAAAGGCAGTTTCCCCTTCCTGTCTGTTGGTATTCTCACTACTAGAATCCAACCCTCATGCTGTAAGGAAGCACAAGCAACCTGTGGAGAGGTCCACATGGACAGGAACTAAGGATGTCTGGCCTCAGCCCTAGTGAGCTCCCAACTGTCTTAAATGATACCTGACCTCAACTTAGCCATATGAGTGAACCATCTTAAAAGTGCCTCTTCCTGCTCAAGTTGCCCCAGCTAATACTTCATGGAGCACAGATGAACTTCCCTGGCAGAGCCCTGCTCCAGTTACACACCTCTGAGCTAAATATGTGATTGCTGTTCTTTTAAACATCTATATTTTGGGGAATTTTTCACATAGCAATAAATAACCAGAATAATTTCTGATTGTTGTCTTAGAAAAAAAATCCTAGAAAGGACTATGAGTATAAATAGCTTAAGGTCCCTCGATATATATTGCCTTGTAGATGCCTAGAAGGATTATATAAATTTCCACTCCCATCATCAGTTTATGAGAGAGTCTGTTTTACTGTTTGCCAGCATTGAATATTATATAAAAAACCATTTAATTTTTATTTTGGATTTTAACTTAATGCAATATAATTCTATTAGCTATTGCCTTATGTAAACTATCTATTCTTTTTGATTTCTAAAGTTCTAATGAAAGGGCACTATCCTCTTACCTTCCTTGTGGCACATTTCCTCCCAGCTTATTTACTTATAAAACATTTATCTTTTTAATTTTGTTCACAATGTAGATGAATTTATTATATAATCAAGATTATGATTTTTCCTCCATGAAAGAACAAGTAGAGTAGATAATCCATATAGAATGAGCAGACACAGTACCTGAGGATCCCACAGAGACACCCAGATGTACAAACTAGATGCACATGCAGCCTGTGGATTCCATGGGTGCCGAGCAGGAGCTGTAGACTGCAGTCCACGGGTGACTGCTTGTGGCTGTGACTGTGTCCAGGGGGGGACTATTTCCTTTGGGACATTGTCAATAAACAAAACCCTGCTGAAAACACATGAAAAAAAGCACAATATAGCCTGAATCTGTGGGTCGATTATACTTCTAATAGCAGATTATCATTTCTGTAATCCATCTCTCTCTGTATGATGATGTATTCATGTGAAGCAAGAGCTATCTTTAGTTTTAGGAATCTGCATTTTAGTGGGCTCCTCTGATAATCGGTGAGACCTGACAGACTCAAGCATTTATATATATTTTATACTTTAAAAAAATGGTAAACTTATAGTGTACAGTTAAAATTCCTAAAGAGGGAAAGAAAATTATTCATTTCCATCATTCAGACACAGTTGGTAAATTTACTTCATCTCTTTTTCTACTAATATTAAACACACTTGAATTCTCGTGCAAACAAATGCGCATCCTGAACTTTTCATTTAATACCAAATGAAAGCATGTCCTTTGTTATTGGGCTACTCATGTTTTACTACGTAATATGGTACATATACTCAGTTATTGTGTTCTTTTAGTGTATTTAGCTCCTCTCTATTTTTGTTACAGGTCATTCTATAGTGAACATTGTTGTGTTTTTCCATGCTTATTATTATTATCCTTAGGTTAATTTCAAGAGGTGAATTTGTGAGACCAAAACCCATGAACGTTAAGTCTCAAAATGTTTATGGACATAAAAGTAAGGATGCTTACTTTTCCAGAAAGAAAACTTTGCTATTTTCCATGTTTTATTTTGCGTGACTCTTTTGATTTCTAGCTTATGCTTCAGGGGCTTGATGTGTCATTACTCATCCCAGATCTTCCTTATCAGAAGGAATGCAGGGAGGGGAAGGAGGGCAGTGACCCAGAGGAGGGATGCAGATGATCAGGTAAGTGTAGAAATGTGGAACTAGTGATTGGAGATTAAAGTGCTCTTCTGATATTGGGCTGCTTAGGAGTTTACCGAATGACCTCCTAAAGTTTCTTCATCCAAAGCTATGATTTAGCTGAACTGTACTATTAACATATGGACCCTTCAGAAGCAGCAAGGATTCTGTACCAGACAGGCACAAATGAGCCCTTGGGCCTTCCTGGCAGGATGTGTCAGTCCCTGCAGCACTGGGCCTGCCAGGCTCCTGCTGATGTGTTAGAAGCCCAGAGTCCCTCTGTGCATGTGCACAGACATACTGAATGGATGGTGAGCTGCAGACAATGCCCTCATGCTCCTGGACTGAAATCCGCTTTCAGGAATCACTGAGGATGCTGGAGGAAATTTAGGCAGGAATTAATTTACATTAGAGGCAGAGTTTGGAAATTCCCCTTTGTAAATTCTGGCTTTATTCAGCAAGAATTTTTTGTTGTTGTTCTCATTTGTGCAGCTATTCTGAACCTTCACTGTGAACCGTAATCACCTGTGGAACTTATTAAAATGTATACTGCTTGACTTCACCTCTAGAGACTCTGATTTGGTAGGCAGACATCAGGGCCTGGGAATGTCCCTTTTTGGTGATGCTTTGTGAGTGGTCATTTGACTAGATGCAGGGAGACACTGACCTGGGGGCTTATAATGGTCAGTGAGGTGCACATCCCTATACCCCTTTTAGGAGGGACTGTTTTCTCACAAGGTGGAAACAGTGTCACTAGATAACCTTCGGCTCTCAGCCCTGCAGGGACAGCCTCAGCCACACAAAGCCACCTCCTCTATGTCCCACATAGGTGACTAATCTAGGTGAGAGTACAAAGGTTCAGTCTGCCCAAGGAAGGTCCAATAATGATGGGCCATTTTAGCTCCAGAGCACACCATGGGATCCACTGATGTTGTGGACTTAGCTTTACATCTCAACCTCTTTTCCTCCAATTCTGCTTCCTTTCCTACCTCCTACCAGAGCTGAGCCAGAGGTACTCAAAATTTCTGCACATTAAATCCACATTATGGGGTCAACTTCTCAGATCCGACAGTAAACAGGTACTCAGGTTTTGCTGTCTTGTGAACCAAAAGAATAGGACAGAAGAGAAGGATGATTGGGATACATACGCCCACTGTGTTTAACCTTGTTTGCTCTGACCCTAACCACCACGAGCTTGGTGTCTGCCATGCTACACAACTTCTGTGAACTTCCTACCTTTTCTTGACCCAAGGTCTGACCTTGGCTCATTCAATTGTCATGAACATGTTTTAATTTTAATCAGATTTTCCCTGTTTAAAAATGTTTCAATCTGGAAGAAATTTGGTGGACACAATGAAATTTGTTCCAAGATTCCTTCAACTCCAGAGAGATCATGGTTTATAAATCTGCCTTTCTTTCTGAATCTGTGATATGGATCACAAAGCAAACTATTTATTTGAGTATGATTCTCTCATTCTTTGTCCTCTTTCATCTGTCCATCCCTCCTTACCCATTCCACCCATCATTCAGAGTACAGGATAAATAGTGACTAAGAGCAGAAACTTAGTGTCAGATTCACCTGAGTTTAAGACCACACTCTGTCATTTAGGGAAAATATGATCTTGAATACGTTGCTTAAGTCTCAGGTTCTACATTTACAAAATAAGGCTAATTGCAGAACCTAGTTCATGGAATTGACAGGGTAAATGCCAAATTACTTTTATTCTACCAGATGCATAGTAAGAACTCAATAATAATAGAGCTAATATTTATATAGTACTTATTCTATACCAGGAACTATTGGTTTAATCCTGACACAGTCCCATGTGGTAGAAAATATAGTGTGAGAAGATACTATTATTAACCCCATACTATAGATGAGAAAACTGAGTCACAGAGAGATTAAATAATTTAGTATTTACATAGTTAGTAAGTGGCAAGAGTTAAGATTCTGTAATTGTAACCTCTCAAATAAAATATAATTACTCTTGTTATTAATAATATAAAAGTTTATGGAATCACCACCACTATTATTACTATGTGAAAACAACTACCTTTTTCTCTTACCAAACATCTCCTAGTACTCTCAGAACTAGTCCTGATTTGGAAGGGCAATGAATGAGGTCCAATTAAACAGAATAATGATTACCAGGGGCTGCAGATGGGTGAGGGTGTTTGGAGAGATGTTGGGCAAAGGTTATGAAACTTTGGTTAGATAGGAGAAATAAATTCCAGAGAGCCATTGTACAACATGATTACTATAGTTAGTAACAATGTATCATATTCTTGAAAGAGCATTAAGAGTAGATTTTGTATGTTTTCTCTCCACCCTCCCCAAAGTAAGTATTTGAGGTAATGCATATTTAATAAGCTTGATTTCAATATCCCACACCATAAATATTTCAAAAACGTCATTCATAGTAAATATAATTTTTATTTGTGAATTTAAAAAATATTTGAGGTCTAATATAGCAAAATTCATTTTGAGGGGCTAGGTAATACTTAGTCTATTTCCAATTTATTGAACCTGGGTCATGCTCCGAAGGACTTTGTTCAAATGATCCAAGTTATAATGACTTTTCTATTCAGGTAAGGTCATCATTCCAAGGACATATACAGTTAGTTTAATAGACAATTAATGTGCCACAGAGACTTTGCATATTTCTCTAAAACTCCATCCTTTCTGACACAGGTTGCTCTCTGCAGACTCTGCAACTGGTCTCCCATCCAACATCTAAACATTCCCGGGAAATTGTGATGAATTAGAGTCCCAGCAATGCTCAGAATGAAAACAGACTTTAGAACCCCTTAGCTAGCTGCTCTTGGTTTATGTTTTCATTCCCTTAGCCCATGTCCTTATTTACACCAGGCCTGGAAAAAAGGGAAAAAGCCAAATTCTGAAGCAAAACTTTGAAAATGAGATAAATTCCAGCTGCTTCAGCAAAAGGAAGCAGCTGTATTCTCTCAAAGTAAATGATAAAAACTGGATTACCCTCCCCAGCTGAAGACCAAAAGAGCTTCAAGATGTTTCAGACAAAAATGGAATTATTTCTTTGATTTTTAATTTCAGTTTAACTTAAAGCATCCTCTGAAATGCAGATATTTTAACGTTATCTCATCCTCCCATAGGAGAGTTATTGAAAAGTGACCTTTAAAAGTGCATGGAGAAAAGAGAAGATGAAGGCACTGGATGCTTTGTCTTTGTTAGAGGTGAGAAAAAGAAAATATGTATCCATTACTAAGTGTTGAATTCATTAACACCACATTACAGAGGTTCATCAGTCACGAGAGGATACATGCATTATTTTTCCACTCATAACTGTAGATCGCCTTCACTGTCTGACCCAATGGTGTTTGGTATAATTCTTTGCTTTCCTTTAATTGACTCTGTTATAATCACCAGTTAATTTTTAATCCATGAATGCATGCATTCACTCAAATATTAATTTGTTCATCCCCTTGTTAAAAATTGTTGAACATCTAGTACAAGCTGGAAAGCTGTACTAAGTGTTCACAGCCTGGTGGAGGAGACCTGCTTAGCTGCAGAGTATAGAGATCAGGCTTTTATGTGGAAACTCTCAGAACAGAAATGGGGGCCACTACTGCTTAAGAGGTTTCATGGGCGTGAAGGACACCTCATGGGAGGGGAGAAGGAGGAGATACTAAGTGTCTCTCAAAATAACAGAATTGATGGCAGGGTTCTTAGATAAATATGGGACTGAGGAAGGGAGAATGGGGTAGATCAGAGACTGTTTTAGATGGCATAGTTAGGGGAGACTTCTAGGAGGAAGTACCATTTTACTTGAGACCTGAAAGGCGAGAGCTGACCACGTGAGGGATGGAGGTGAAAGTCGTGCAGGCTGCAACACAGGCAGGCCTGCAAGCAGAGTGGATGGCTGAGAAGCAGGTGAGGAGGAATTAAGGCCAGGAGGAAATCAGGGTCAGATTTTGATAAAGGGATCTCAGACTTTTGGTATTTTGTTCTAGACGCAACCAGAATCTGTTAATGAGTTTTAAGCCAAATAGTGACGTTATCTGATTGAAGTAGTATTAATTCATTTCAAGCACTCCTTGAATGATCTAGCAGTTGAACTTTCTAGTATTTGGTTTAGTCTAGCAATGGCCAAGCTATTAGGCTTCATGTGTCCTTTGACTTTACATATTCCAGTCTGGGCCTCTTATGTTCACCCATTGCTTCCGTACATAGATTTTGGTAGCAAAGAAGTTCATAATGGAACTTTTATAGAGAAGTTTTTTGTGCAAGGATGTAAACCTTCTAATATAACTTATTTAATCCTCATGAATCAGGTCAACTAAATATTATAGATAATTGGGGATTGTTATTCTCCTCAGGTGAAGAGAAGTTCTACTATTTGTCCAGGCATGCAGAAAATAAGCAGTGGAACTATGGTTCAAGTTCAGGTTGGTCTGACTATGAAGCCAGAATACTTAACCATAGTTCCATCCTTCCTTCTGTTTTGTTAGAGGTGGCTGGGATTGTTAAGCCAAGTGTGGTTCTGTAATCTCATTTTAGAAGTGAGCGATCAGGACTAAGAGTTAAGTGGTCTAGGCAAGTTCCTATAGCTGGTTGGTGGCACAGCCTGAAAGAGATTCTACTCATTAGTTCTCACAGGTCTATTGTTCTGCATCTGCCCTGGGATTGCGTATACTGGTGCTACTTACTTCCATTTTGTCATGAAAATTTCTGTTTCTATAATGCTTATAAGCAAGACATCCCACACTTGCAGTGATGGTAAACCACAATTACTTCACTAAAGATTTCAGAAAGAACAATGACCATCTGCTGGAGAGGTCAGATAATATACCATGCAACAGTTGCTCAAAACAATATGGTCCCTCCTTTTCCAGAACACCAGCCAGTATGATAAAGGACCTCCACAGAAATGAGTATCTCAACACATTTGACTAATCTGCATCTCTTTCCACCTTGAAAGTACTTATTAGAATTATATGCACCCCTCATTACATACTTTTTTCTGTCAACATCAATCACGGATAGTGTTTTTTTCTAATGCTATGCAGCTCTTAGGTCTCATCTTCCTGTTGCAGAAGAGAGGTTGATTTCGAGCATCAGAATGATGTGAGACCAGTCATCCCTGGTGTGTCCCTGCAGTACTACATCTATAACATGCTAACAGGCATTATGTGTGTGTGTGGGGTTGGAGGGGTCCTGTGGAAAAATGGGTTTGGACAAAGCTAATCTCATTGAATCTTGCTTTTTTGTGTTTTTATTGTAAGAAACTTCAGGGTTTTTAATATGTACTTCAAATATCAAACACAAGAGTATAATATATGGCATTATATTAGACATATTTGACCACGAAAATCTTTTTTCAGGGTTTCCACTAAAACTTAGAGAACTGTAGCTGCTGTCCAAATCTCTGACCTAATTCTTAGGCACTTAATCTGCTACAGCCAGGCTTACACTACAAAAATAAAATGTGTTCCAAGTACAGCAGTGAGAGTCCCCATTTTTGGTACTCTTAATCAGTCACTTGGTCTTTTCTGTAAAAAAAAAAAAACAAAAAACAAAAAGAGCAACTTTTTTTTATAGTATGAGTGCATAGAAAAACGTGTATGTGTATGTATATATATGTGTATATCTGTATGTTGTATAATTTGTATGATTTGTATGTTTTATACATGTATATATAAAATACAAAATATTGCAAGTTGGCATAGAGGTAGAGAAATATATAGTCTGTATATTCTAATTTCAGAGGTACAGAAGAGACACTTGTATTCAAAACTATTTCCCTTTAGTCCAAGAATTGAATTGTATACTTAATTTTTTTTTGTAAATAAATCTTTATTTGCATAGTTTCATTAGTTTTGCCTTAAAAAGAATATCTGCCAGCCTTTGATAGCATCTGATGATTTAGTTTTAATTCTTTAAATGTTTTCCGTCTGAAAGTTTTCACAGACAGGGCTTAGAGAAGGTAGGAATATTGACCAGGGCTACTGAAGGTTGCTATATTTGGTTTCTGGAACTACTCCAGCCAAGTCCTCTGCTTCCTTGAATGGGGTGCTCCTGATTCCTCAATCCACGTTTTACTTTATATTTTTAAGAGTCAGGGTCTCACTATGTTTCCTAGGCTGGCTTCCAGTCATCTTCATGCCTCAGTCTCCTGTGAAGCTGGGACTACAGGTATGTGCCACCATGCCTGGCTTAGCCCACATTATTCTTATTTAGAAACCCCCATAGCAGGTAGCAGAGGCCTGAATTTTGCTGCATTCGATGAGTGTCAAACAAGGCAGATACATCTGCATATAAATTCACACAGGATTTGGATTTTTCAGGTCAGTTTGAATGGTAAGACTGCAAAGCCAGTTTATTTTGATGCAATCTGATTTCATATGATTCTTAAAAGTGACCAGAATCATGGTTAGACAGATATATTTGACCTTTCTTTCTTTGAGGTTCTTATGGATCTATTAGGTAGCACAGAGAGATGTGGACACTTGATCCAGTGGGAGTGTTCTGACTTCTGACTCCACTACCTCCAGATCAAGGCAGGGGGGAAAGAAAGGACAAAATGAGTGCACAGTGGACAAGAAGATGGAGGAATAGATTCTTCTATCTCATGGAAGACACTGAATTGTGTTACTGGAAGGGACCTTTACACTGACTTTAATTGCTCTCTTTTAGAGATGCATCAGATTAAATGACCTGCCTGGAGACATTCAGAAAAATTTAGACCAGAGGTAAATTTTGTTAGACCCTCACTGCCAATGACCTACAGGTGGGGAGTTGGGTCAAAAGGACCTAACAGCCAGGAGAACTGTGGGCAGAATGACCTCTTCTGTCACCTGCATTCTCCCACTGCCCCTCGCCCTTCCCTTCCAGCACACATTTCCTGCCTTATCTCCCTGTTTGTTCTAAGCCCACCTTTCTCACTGCTTCTCCTGCTTCTCCTTGTCTTACCTTGTTTCTTCACATTTCCACATTCCTTTATCTTCCCACAATTTCACCTAACTCGTTTCTACCCTATGCCTTGAATGCTTCTCCCCTCAATTGTCACTTGAAAAAAATTTTTTTTTGTTGGTTTATTTGTTCCTTCAACAAATATTTACAGGGCAACTCCTACCTGTAAGCAACCTTGCCAAGGGCTAGGTATATCATGATGAATAAAATACAGTTACCAACATGGCTCTCATGAAGTCGGTGAAAGGAGAAATATCAATCAAGGAAATGGCATTGTTGAAACTTATGCCAATAGTGTGATTTGCAGTGACTGCTTATTGCTGCATACCTAAAGTGTTGGGCCATGCTCTTTCAGTTTGATCTGTGGGAGGACGGGGACTGAGGTCAGTCATGTAGGCATACAACATCTTAGTGCCTCGGTCTCCAAGATCACTGGACACAGAGTTCAAGTAAGTTCTTTGGTGGCACATTTTACATGTGTTTTACACATTGTTGCTGAGTGAACCGTGTTGTCCCAGGGATTCCACTTGTAGAAGAAAACAGTTATCAGTTTTTGGAACCTTAACTGATTTGCAGCTTGTTCCTTGGTTTGGTTCAAGGCAGCTACAAGTGGCTCAGCCCTCCATAGCTCCAGGAGGTGCCATTCACAAAATCCTCATTATGACCCATGTAGACCATTGGGTCCATTCCAAGCCAAAAACTTGATTCATATGTAACCAAATGAAAAACAAACCAGAGAACAAACTTCTGTCAACTAAGTCAACTGCACTCTGAGGATGGAAACTGTCTGGTTCTGCTGAAGATTTTATTGGGTTTGGTAGAATGAAGGTGATCTGGGACAGAGTTGAACGGTGTCACATAAATGATGGAGAGGAATTTACCATTCCATGAAGAAGTGGATAAGAAGATATGATGGGAAGTTGAACAAGAAAGAAGATGCCAGAAGCATTGGGTTATCTGGTGTTATAAATAGTCACAGTCAGTGAAAATTCCCCAAGTTTGAATGAATGAAGCACATTCAAGAACAGGGGTGCATCCAGGTGAACCTGACTACTATGTATAACTATAAAGCTCTAATTTAAAACATTATAAGAGAAAGAAAAATAGGAATGCATAACAGGAGGGAATACCCTCCCCTTTTTCCTTATATCTTAAGTTCTTTGAATTACAGTCATTCCTGATTAGGCATATGTTTGATTGATTAGGAATTGCTAACCAAGCTACCTTTGACATTTGGAAAAATTCAATGCTGAGCAAAAAGCAAGCATGTGAAAACTAGGAACTTAGGAGCAAGGGGGACCAGGAGGCTAAGGAATCTTCAGGAAACTCTGAGAAGAGGGCAGATATTTTAGGCTTGTACAAGGCACCGGACAGGGATTGGAGCTGACTTTATCTATATCTCAAGGGGCCAGGATACCTGGGCCAACATCTGGTTTACACATAAATGATTAGAACACTGATGTGTTTCCCTGGGTCCAAATTATAACCACATAGCATCTGCTTCTCATAAGTTGCTCAGGAAGAAGGTCAAAGAGACTGTTATCCAAGGACAATGGCATGTTTACTTTTCATTTAGAAAGGAGGCCTTGGAAAAAGTCAAATGGATAAACTTGTTAATATAGCAAATGTGAAAAACCTGAGAAGTCTTAACTCAAGAGCTCACTGCCAGCTGGCACATGGCAGTTGCCTGAAGACCTGGAGAAGGGCTGGCCAGGGAGGAGGATTAGAAATCATTTCCACTCAACTGAGGAGGGATGCCAGGCAGGAAAAGTGCTGACTTCCACCGAGGGAAGACACTTTTCCTAATGACATAGGATGGGATTTTTTTTTTAATTGACCCAGGACTCACCAAAAACCATTAACATGTTTGCTTTGATTAAAAATTAAAACACTGCTAAAAAACAGACTTGGGTGGCTTCTGGCAAGCAAGACTCAGTGGTCCTCAGTTTATTCTAGTGCAGACTAATGAAAGATTTTTCCACCAAAGATGGCATCTTTAAATAAAATGTCTACCATTATGTACATTAGTATATAAATGAAACATTTATGTACTAGGTGCTGTCTTAAGAATGTGCATCACATGCATTGCTTAGTTGAATTTAATTCTCATGACAGGTGTTATTTGTACCTGGTAGAAGACCTGCAGTTTCCCTACTTGAACAAACATCCACTTTTTAGGATTTTTGGTTGACTAAAAACAATCTGTCCTCATCACTGATTGATTAAAATCAATGTTCACCTTCACTGCAGTGTCCCAGCTCAAAGGACAAATCAAATATATCTTCTCATAGCTGGTAAGGTAGAAGGGTTTGCTTTTTTTTTTTTTTTTAATGGGGGCTATTTTATTAATAACTTTTGAGGACCTTGAGACAGATCTGGGGAAGTGGGAAAAAGAAAATTCTAATACTTCCTGGCCCAAGCAATGAAACTTGGGCTATGTAACCTTGGGTGAATTAATAACATTTCTCAGCATCAAATTTATTATTTATGAAATAAGGGATTTGGAATATGAGATCTTTTCTGATTATTCCAGATTAAACCTATGATTCTGTGTTTTAAAATCCTGAGAGTTTTTATTACTTCTATACTGGTACAACTGATTCCTGACACTGTCACTTGTAACGAAGGGATCAAGTGTGAATGGAATCATTCGACTGAGGACCAGTATGCCTGAAGTGCCTGAAACCAACAGAGCAATTGTTATTCTACTATTCTCTCCTCTTAATTGAGAATGGAAACTTCTCCTACTTTTTCTAAGTGACAATAAATAGGATCCACTTAAGTCCCATTAAACAGTCTATAAAAACAGCACATCATAGATAAAATGGATAAGGCTCCCCAATATAGCATTGCAAAAAGTATAGATTATGTACAGCATAACAGCATTTATGCGACACACAGAAGAATTTTGTGTGGTGGTGGTCAAACACAATGCATACAAATGATTAGTGATAGCATCCAGAAAGTTAGCATCAATTAACCCATAAGATGATTGTAAAGGAAAAAATAAAGTGATGAATACAGTTTTCTAAAAAAAAAAAAAAAAAACTGAGTAATTTCTATAGAACCTAAATGAACAGTAATGGGTAGGAGAGTGGAAAATGCATTATGAGATGGGAAGTGTGATACAGAAAAATGAGGCAGATCTGTATTGCTGTAGTTTGGGGACTTGAGTCACAACCTTGTTTTGTTTTTTTTTTGCTGCTTCTTGATTTGCCTTCTAAGGTATTTGGTGTAGGTCATTTTGGAGTGTGGGCCTTGGTGGGACTCCCCAATACTTGTTGGGGTGGCTTAAATTGTCTCAACCTTGTCAGATGAGTAAAGTCTCATCCTAGCCTCCTCCCTGAGAGCTGTGGAAGCTTCCATGTATTATAAAAACGCAGCTACCTGAGCAAATACCGATGAATTCAGCCCTTCAGTGTGTCCAGAGGGTCGGAATGGAAGGGACATGATACTGCTTTGAGGAAAGAGACTGAGAAGGTGCTTATTTTGAGAGACAGGAAGGCTGACTGGTGCCTGTGAAATTGAGGACCGGCATTGATGTGGGATGTGTCTGTACATGGCTTATGTTTGTTGGAGGTTGGAAGGATGCTATCCTCCCCATCTGTCCATTTAGGTTCTACAGTAATTAATTGCTCTATTTTTTAGGAATTTGTATTCATCATTTCATTTTATCTTTACAACAATATTATGGATTAACATACTCAATTTTAAGGAGAGGAATCTGGGTATAGAGAAATTAAATATTTTACCAGAGGATATTCAGCACGTGAATAATGGAACTGGACTTCTACCTCAACTGACTACATCCCCCTCCTCTGAATGCTGAGCCCTGCAGCAAGCTGCTCAGAGAATGTAGCATGATGACAGTTGCCCATAGTGGGTAGTGTGGTTGTAGGAAGTTGTATATAGATGATAGTCATCACCCTGCTTGCCATATAATTGGTCCATGAGAAATGGTGGACATTATTGTCATGATGTATTGCCCCAAGTATTTGAATTTCAGAAAACAATGAAGGACAGCCCTCCTGACTTTGATGAGATCCTCTGACATGTTTCTGCAACTCCTTGTCTTCTTTCATGTTACCCCATACCTCCTTCAGATACCTCAATGAGCATGATTTACTTTTCAAGATCTGCTGGCTTCCACCAGAGACCTATTGTGGAGTTGCCCAAAGAGTTTGGAGTCCCTGACAAAGATTGAGGGTTTTGGCCTTAGCTGTTCCAGGAGGTGGTGATGTGTGTCTGAATAAACTTGGCTTGATCACACAGAGTCGTGGTTGGCGCAGTTTATCAGTGACATAACATCAAATAAATAAATGACTCCTGGAAAAACAGCTCATTCTAAAGCCAGCTGCTTTTATTGCTGAGCTCTGATTTCACTATGATTAATGAGAATGTGCTTCCTCATCTTTGGAGATCAGAACGACTTCTTAAAGCCCTCCTCCTCTTAGCACTGTCTTGTCATTAATCTGTAGGACTCAAGATGGTTCCATTTCATGAATACGCCTTGACTTGAAAAACGACTGTCCTGCATGAATAAATAGGACTGTTATAATCTTTGAGTCATCATAAGATTCAGTCTTTTGAGGAGAGTGTAGTTTCAGGATAACACTGATTATATCCCCTCTCCCCCAATGCCCATGTTCTTTAACACTCTGAAGTACTGAGAGCAACTGGCTGAATGTGGAATATTAGTCTTAAGAAGGATCATAACTTTTCCACTGAGCTGAAGTCTAAACTCCATATCCTTTGAATTTTGCCTTTGGGTGTCCCTCTGGGCTGGACCCCATCATGTTTTCTCTTTATCCTGACTTATTACTCAAGTACTAGCAAATCAAATATTAAGATAATGTGGAAGTATATGGAACAAAATATGGAAGTCTCCTTTTTATTTTTCATTTCCATTTCTTCAGAGGCAACCATGGTTACTAGTCTGTGTGTATCTTCCAGACTTTCATTAATGCAGTGACATACATGAATGCACCTCTGCCCCTTCTGTTGCTTTTATAGAAGTGTGATCATTATAAATGCAATATTCAATGAAATACTCAATTATACTCAGATTTTTGAAAATGTACAATATTTCAAGCACATAGAAAATATAATAACAAATATCCACATATTCACAAACTGGGCCTTGTTAAATGGACACAATTTGTTTTATTTGCTTCATAGATTTTAGCAAAATTACATACTCTGGATATTTTGACGTTCCAGCTATATGGTTCCCTAAGACTATCTGCCTTTCGGAACTAATCTCTGTTCTCAGTCTGGTGCTTATTGTTTTATTACCATATACTTTTAACTTTTACTAAATTGTGTTTTAAAATATAAACAATTTAGCATTCTTTTGAATGAAGTTAAAATTATACAAATGGTAAACTGTACATATCTTTCTGCAATTTTTTTCACTCAAGTTTATTCATGTGGCACAATTCTATTTATTTTCTTGCTGTATGGTGTTCTGTTTTGTACACATAACACAAGTTATTTAGATATTTGCCCATTTAGGGACACTAATAGGCTTCAATACTTGCTTAGGCAAATAAAATTGCAGTGATCATTATTGTGCAAGACTGGAGTTTCTCTAGAGTACTCACTTGTGTGGAATTGTTGGAATTTAGCTTGCATGCAATTTTGCCTTAAGATGTATTGCTATTTGGAGATGTAATTTCAATTTATTTCTTTACATCTTCCTCCATGTTTGGTATTGCCAGATACTTTAATTTTTGCCTGTCACTTTTTGATTTAACTTGCATGACTTTAGTTGCTAATGAGGTTGAGAAAGTTTCCCATATGTTTTTTGGATATTCAGGTTTCTGTCTCAGTGAACTGACTATATTTAGCATTTGTCAATTTTCATTTTTCAAAATAACATCTAACATTTACAAAGCACTTACTACATGCCAGACAAAGTTCTAAGGGCTTTTCATATATGAAGTCATTTACTCTTCATAAGAAACGTGAAGAAACTCAACCTAGCTTTCATAGATAGTAAGTGGTAGAGCAAAAATTCAAACTCTGCAAGTCTGGCTCCAGATTCTGTCTGCTTAACCCTCATAACATAATCTGACTGGACCGAAATTCCACTGAGTTCTTGTCCATATTCTACTTTGTACTTCTACGGTTATTCTCAGTTCTTTGCTTGTCCATGAGTTTTGAGATTATATATTTTTCAGATTCTCCAAAATCCCATTCAAATTATTTTAATTACATGGAAATTAGTTTAATTTTGGAATATGATGTTTTTACACTATTGTTTCTTCCCCTGAGTAAATGTGTAATATGTCTCCTTTTAATTTCCTTGTCTCCTTTAGTTGCTTTTAGTAATTTTTGAAATAGTTTTCTATATGAGTAGAGGTCTCTATTTTTTTCTTTCTGTGAACTTGTGCCAAAGAAAATTGTTTTAGAAACTTTTAAAATGGCATCTATTCACAAATTTATTTTCATTAAAAAATTCTAAGTATACAATTGATTTTTAGATATTTAGTTTTTATTCAGGATGTTGCCTATTTTTCTTGATAGCTTTAATAGCTTTAATATAAATCTGAATTTTCTAAAATCTATATAATTGCATTGAAGTTTTTCCTTTTATTCAAATCTTTTACTTAATTTAGATTATGTGGTTTCTGTTTAAATATTTCATTGTTTTTACTAGTGTATTATAATTGTATTTAGTGGGGGGGGTTCATATTTGTGCATGCATATAGCAAAATTTACCCCATTTTATTCCCTAGTACTTTCTCTCTCCTTTCCTTCTCCCCATTCCCTTCCTCTAGTTTACTGGTTTCCATTTTATTTATTCATTTATTTTATTTTAATTGATGCATTATAAGTATACATAAGTTCATCCCCACTCTTCTACTTGGTTTCTTTTTTCTCTCTAGCTTCTGCATGTTGAGAGAGAATATTCAACCCTCGACTTCCTGAGTCTAGCTTATTTTATTTATGATGATGTTCCCCAGTTTTATCTATTTACCAGCAAATGACATAATTTCATTCTTTTTTTATGGTTGAATAAAGTTCTATTGTGTTTTCTCATGATCCTTGCTGATATAAAATTCCAGACATTCTTTGCATTTCCTTTTAAAAAATTTCCAGTCTCTGTAATATTTTGTATACCAAGATTTTTTGTTCCTTGACTATTTCATTGAATTGGTTTATAAAAATAATTTAGGCCTTTTTTTGCTTCCCTGGTAAGAAAGATTTTAAATTACAACTTCATTTCTTAAATACATGTAGGTCTACTCTTGTTTGTAATTTCTATTTCATCTTGATAAGTTACATGTTTTTTAGATAATTTTCATGTGTTCTGTGTTCACATTTGTTAACATAAATTTTCTTATAAATTTAATATTGGAAATATTAAAAACCTGTTGAAAAAGTAGAGAATGAAAACAGACATAAAATTCCACCATTTAAAACAAGTTAGCAAATATTAGTCTTATTAGCTTCAGATTTTTCTCTCCTGCACTCCTCCCCTCTCCAGGAGAAAGGAAGATGAAGTGAAGGAGAGACTAGAAGGGAAAAATAAAGAAAGGAAAGGAGGAAAGAGAAAAGGAAGAAGAAAATATTCGATATAAATAACCATGCTTATCCACATTCTAGTTAAGTTTTCTTTTCTGAGATAACCACTGTCCTGAAGCAAAAGTCCATTCCACTCCTGTATTTTTTATACTTTCACTGTACTTACGTATGCATTTTTAAATAACGTATACTAGTATTTTGTGTGCTCAGAGTTACATATGCGAGAGCTAGAGGGGAGGATTTCCTAGCACTTAAATTAATCCCTTTCTAAATAAAATATTTTATCACAGATGAATATGTCCCTAACAGTTTTTTAGTTTTCTTTATAATTAGATATTATGATTAGTATAGTCTTCTGCAACTTGCTTTTTAAATTTTATTTAATATTTTTTTTGGTACCGGGTATTGAACTTAGGGGACCTTACCCACTGAGCCACATCCCCAGTCCTATTTTTGTATTTCATTTAGAGACAGGGTCTCACTGAGTTGCTTAGTGCCTCACTGTTGCTGAGACTGGCTTTGAACTCCTGATCCTCCTGCCTCAGCCTCCTGAGCTGCTGGGATTATTGCTTTTAATATTTTTTTAAGATGTAGATGGACACAGTACCTTTATTTATTTGTTTTATGTGGTGCTGAAGATTGAACCTAGTGCCTTACAGACGCTAGGCAAGGCTCAACCATTGAGCTACAACCCTAACCCTGCAACTTGCTTTTGTCACTCAAATTTTATTTCTAAGATTTGTTTTTTACTTATTTGTGTTTTTCACTGCCAAATATTATTTTTTTGTGTGTTTATACCACAATTTATTTATCAATCATGTGTTGAAAGGTATTCTTTTTCCAGTTTTTTGCTACTATGGACAAATGTTCCTGAAGATTTCTTCCCTTCCCTTTATTAAAAATATTTATTGCATATCAAGATGCAGATCACTATTCTAAAAAGTGAGGATATGGCAGTGGACAAAGATCTCTGAAGCATAGTTTCTGGAGGGCAAAATTACTAATAAATAAGTAAATAAATTATTTATAGTCTGTTACATGGTAATAAATACTAAGGTGAAAAACACAGCAAAGAAGAGATAAAGGAAGTGTTGGGGGCAGAGGGAGTATAATTTTGGAAAGAAGGTCAAGGAAGTCCTCACTGAGAAGGTGCTCTTTGACCTAAGACCTGAAGGCAGGGAGGGAATGGGCCATGCATCTGTTTGGGGAAGGAAATTTCTAGGCAAAGAGCTGCAAGTTCAAGTGTCCTAAGGCAGGAACATGCCTTCTATGTTCAAGAGCTTACAGGAGACCAATGTGGCTGGGACAAGCAGTGTTCACAGAGGACAATGACCAGGGATAAGTTTAGAGAAGTAGGTGGTGGGAGAGCAGAGTGCAGATCATAGAGGATCTTATAGGACATATTGTTGGCAATGCCATTTCTAGTAGGATCCCTCTGGCTGCTGTCTTGAGAAAAGTCGATAGGATCTTGAGTGAAAAAAAAAAAAACAACAAAACCAGATCAGGAATCCAGGTATATTGTAGAAACCCAGTATGCTATGATGGTGGTTTAGTCATAACTTATCTCATTTATTTCTCATAAGAGCTTTTTAAGGTAAATATTAAACTTATTTCATCAGTGAGGAGTTGAGGCTTAGAGTGGATCAATGAACTCTTAACTATTAAATGACCTCTTGGTGGCAGAACAGAGATTGAACCTATGCCTAACTTTACTTATATTCCCAGAAATATTTCTTGCTTTGAAGCCAAACTACTTTGCCTTATTTAAAACCCCCAATATTTCAATGGCATCTAGTCCTAATGGACTTGGATTTCTGTTAAGGATCCCAGCTGTATGGTTTTGGCTCTCAGATGCTCATGTCTACACAAGCAAGAAGCACTACTGAAGGAAAATCTAGCTGAAAGCATATCTAAGATACCATCAGAACTGTGACCGCAACACTTCTCCACAGGTGCACCCTCGAAGGCTGCCCTGTGATCACATGAGGATAATTGGACTCATTGGGAAACGTTTGTTTTTTCTGTTGACTGTGCTTGAACTTTTAGGAAAGACCATGGCCATTTGTTGCTCCCCAGCTTCAATTTTTGTAATTGCCCATTTATAGTGATTGCTAACATAGTGTTTAATCAATAGATTATAAATAGGAGTTTGTGTTTTAAGATTTTTAAAGGCTTCCAGACATTCTAGGGAGTCACTGCTGCATGGTATAGTTGATAGTATGGCTTTCAATGTGGAAGTCACTTGATAGTATAAAGACTTACAGTAGGAAGGAAACAGAAAAATTACTAGTGAATTACCTTTGCCTTTGTAGATGTACAAACTGAGGCAAAGAGAGGCCTTTGGCTATATTTATCTATTGGTTATATTTATTCATTGATCCCAAAGTGAGCAATGATGATGAGGTACTCTAGCGAATTTTGAAGAAAGTCTTCTACATCAAATAGGCTTGGCTCTCACTCGGTGTGAGCTTGGGACTGTTGCCTGACCTTTCTGAACCTCAGTTTCTTCACTAGTAAAAGCTGGATAATAACTCTTGCACAGTAGCTAGGAGAAATTATAAATGCATGAAAAACTCTCAGCTAGTGTCTGGCACAAGGTAAGTATTAGCTTATAATTTGCATTTTTCTCTCACTCTTTTTTTTTTGTTTAAAGCTCAACAGTCCTTTAAAGTTAATTTTAAAATTTTAATTAAAAAATTACTGACCTCCAAGTCCAAGCCAAACATTAAGCCTCATCAACCCTGACAAATAAAGCAGCCTTAATCCATCTAGCTTCATACTTATTCAGGTAGGAAATTTAGATACATAATCATGAAATGATGTGTTTTATGAAGGGCTTAGATTCCAAAGAAGAGGGAGAAAGGTGGCAAGTATTGATTGCACTTTGGAGCATCCCTGTCTTAAAAAAAAAATAAAGGGCAATGACTTCTTCATAAAGAAATGTGATTCTCATTTTCAAGCATCTGGAATCTCACACAGGTGTTGGGCGAGGAACTCTTTTGCCTTGGTGCTGCAAGTATTTGGAGTATTTTGTTTTTTCTAAATGAGTGTTCCGTGGATGCAGGGCATTTGATTGTAACGAAGTACACTAGACACATCTCCGTTGGGTGCTGGAATGAGAAGTTATCAAATTTACTAGTTTGAAGCACACTTATCGAGGCTTCACAATAAAAATGACTACTTGTTGTTCTAACATCTGCCTTCAGAAGTACTGTTCTCCAGAACAAAACGTAATTGTGATTGTGGGGGATGCTTTCGAATGATCTGTCGAGAGCGCACGATGCTTTTGGAGGAATCCGAAAATTGGAATGTGCTTTAGGCAGGGAGAACATTTTGTTTTTCTGCTTTTAAACAGAAGACACTGCTGAGTGAAGCTAGTTATGCCTCAGCTACACTCTCCCTGGATAGTCCTCAGTGGGGATGCTGTGGCTGAAGGCCAAAAGAGAGCTGTTTGGATTCATTTTGCCCAGCTTCTGAGGTTCTTGGGTGGTACGGAGGCGCTCACAAACTCCCACGAAGAACATGATAAACCAGGAGGCTGGTCTATTGATTTACAGATGCCTTTCCTACAGCCAGAGCATCATGAACGTCAACTTCTTGATGTTGTGGTATCAGTTATACCAAGCTGATGATCATAAAGTTTCTCTGGAGTCACAGAATCAGAACAAAAGCAAGCATATTGCCTTAAAAATATAAGTTGTAGGTCGGCCTTAATGAATGATGGACCTTGCCTGCTCTATAGCAGGTAAAATATTCTTCTTGGTTGGAAAGTATCTACTCAGGGATATATTCGAAAAACCTTCATGCAAACTACTTCCTTATTTAACACAACTTTTCATCACATGGTTATGGGAAAGAGGACTGTTTAACAGTATCCATTAATTACTGGCAAGCTCCTGTTATCTTCAGTATTTCCCAGTTCTTTATCACATGGTGTTTGCAAACGGCCTCTGAATCAATGGTGTTGAGTCTTTACACTGCTCTCCTTCTCCAGGGATTGATTTTATCTCTAATTTGGGGAAATGGTATTTACTGCAGTATTCATCTATCAGGCCCTAAGTATGCAAGCCCTCTATTTGGACATCATAATGTTACCAGTAGTGCTCTTGAATTCCACACTTGAAGACCCAAACACCAAAAATGGCAAGATGGAGGGAGTGAAGGCACACGGGCTTTAGGAGGAGAAAACCAAGTAACTACAGTGTAAGCATCCTTAATGCAGAAATGTGGAATCTGAAATGCTCCAAAATGAATAGTGTTGGAGCCCAAATGACAACACAGTTGAAAAATTCAACCCCTGATCACGTGGGGTCAAAGTCAATACTTAGGCTCACTAAAAATACTATATAACATTACCTCCATGTTACATGTATAAGGTGTATATAAAACATAAATGAACTACATGGTTAGACTTGGGTCTCTTCTGAAGTTATTATGTATGTGAAGATGTCCCCAAATCTGAAAGAAATCTGAAACACTTCTGGTCCCTGACATTTTGAATAAGAGACATTCAATCTGTATTATTTTATTGACTCTCAGCCATGTTTAAATCCCTGAGGAAGGTCTGCCTTGGGCTTAGCAGTTGACAGTAATTTGCTCAGGGAGTGTGCGTTTATTTACATGGCAAATTTTAACAGCAGCTTATTGGGACAGCAAGTGCAATTGCCATAGTCTCCTTCTATAATAACAGATGTCATTGGCCAGAGTGTCTCTCTGCCATGCCCTTGTGGAGTCCAAAGGACTGAAATCTGAAGCCTATTCTTATGTAGCCTTTTTGTCCATGTGGAGAAACTCCAAGTCAAAATA
The DNA here is from genome assembly GCF_902686445.1 of Sciurus carolinensis. NCBI lineage: Eukaryota > Metazoa > Chordata > Mammalia > Rodentia > Sciuridae > Sciurus > Sciurus carolinensis. The sequence continues at coordinate 61,954,733 of NC_062225.1, read as the reverse complement.
CCAAATAACAAAACAAAGACACAGCACCCTGAGGCAAAGGTGAAGGGAGTTGTCCTAGTGATATTCAAAAGAATTGAATAAATACAATCTTGGGCCAGTCACATGTACTGGAAATCCATCACGATGCTGGAAAAAAAAATCCATACTTAGAAATATCTAATGTAGCAACAGAGGTAGGCTTCTGATTAACGGTTGAAATGTTGTTTTATAAGAGACCTAGTCAAAGAACTTTTTAGTGAAGTCTGAAGAGGGACAACCAGACAAGTGTGTTCTTGTCTCCATTAAAATCATTAAATGATCATTGAAGTCACATGGTTTCAGTTCATGATAATGTGACTTGAATTGTAATGCATCCTGGACTGCATGTTTCTCCTACAATTTAAAAATTATTAAAAGATGCCTTTCAACAGATGAATGGATAAAGAAACTCTGGTATACATACACAATGGAATATTATTCAACCATAAAGAAGAATAATATTATGGCTTTTGCAAATAAATGGATGGAATTGGAGAATATCATGCTAAGTGAAATAAGCCAATCCCAAAAAACCAAAGGCTGAATGTTTTTCCTGAAAAGTGGAGAATGATATATAAAGGGGGTGGGGGGGGGGGAGTGAGAGAAGAATGGGAGAACTTTAAATTATGTAGAAGGAAATGAGAGGGAGGGGGTATGAAAAATGGTGGAATGAGACAGGCATCATTACCCTATGTACCTGTATGATTACATGAATGGTATAAATCTACATCCTGTCCAACCATAGAAACAAAATGATGTACCCCATTTGTGTCCAACGAGTCAAAATGCAGTCTGTAAAACATTAAAAAAATAAATAATTTAAAAAAATGACCCCTGTTGGTGTCTCCTCTAGAATAGTATCCTATTTTGTGGTTGTTTCTAGGTGTGCTATTGAGGGATAAGGTACATAATCAGGTGGGTGGGGGTCACTGGACTGTCATTCATTTCTCTCATTCCATGACAATTCGATGTCCCCCCCACCTTTTAAAAAGTATTACCAGAATTAATGGAAAAATTATTCCATTCTTAATGAGTCCCATCTGGTTATATATAAGCAATCTATCAATTCTTCCCAAAATAGCATATATCCTTCATTTTATTACAAATACAACATGTTCTAGTTGCCAGCCTATAACATTCATTGGAGGCCAGTTATTTCCAAGGTACGCTTAGAAGCAGAGGAGAACAATGAATCTCAGCGTTGCTACCCATTAGCTGTGTCCTTAGGGAAATTTAGTTTGAGTCTTGATTCTTCAGCTGTATAAGGTAGGTAGCAATAATCATTTACTTGGAGGGTGATTGTGGGGATCAAGTGATATAACAGAGGACTGAGTATATTGCTATCTGCATAATAGATGCTCAATGAATACTCTGCACATATTTCCTTGGAGGACTCCTATCCTGTGCAGCCTTCAAAAGTTGGCAAAGTGCCATCACATGAGGTTATACAAAGCAAAATGTACCTCTGAATCTTTATTGCTGATACCAAATCATGGATAGTTGCTACTCTTCTAAAATATGATTATACCCACATGTGAACAGCAAAACCGTTGGGATGGTTTGATTTGTCATATTTTGTACATTTTCTAACAAAATAATTTGTTCTTGTTTTTACTATTTTGCAAGACATCAAATGTCCGGAATATGTACTCCATTGCTGCAGAGCTGGCACCACCCAGACCTCATTCAGAATGGTCTATCTGCACCGTTTCTTTGGTACCAGTTGGTATCACACTGCCTCATCTTTCCCAGGAAGGAAAAGAGAAGCAAATAAGATGCAGTGGTAGAAGCCTTCTGGTCCACATGTGGGAATGGCTTTTCCTTTCCAGTTGAAAATTTTGGCTGATTTCAGAGACACTGGAATGGGTGGGGTATTCAGTTTTAAGTGGCACGTTTTCTACCACCCGATGAAACTTTCCTTTCTTTTCCAGGTTCAATCTTATCATTTTACTTTCTTTTTGTTTCCATCTTGAGTTTGTGGATTAAGAAGGGGAGGGAATGGGGGAGCAGAGAGACAGATTGAGTTTCACATTATCTACTGTTCCCTATTTTTCACTTACAATTCTTGTGGATCTTGTGGTCAATTTGTCAGAAGTGGAGATAACTTGGGTACTTCCAAGCTTGTATGGGATCAGCCATAAGATTGAAGAAATCTGACCACTGTGGTCTCCATTTCTTCTCAGCTCAAATGCTAAATTATATAGCATTGTCAATATTTGTTGCAGTTTTTTGATATAAACAATTTTTCTTAGGTATCTATGAATCTTTCAAAAGATTTGTGTTTTTATTAAAGAATGATAAATCAACAAAAGTTTCTCAATTCTGCAAAAAGGTCAGTAATAATTGTTTCAAGTGTTAGCAACCAAGCAGCTCAAAGGCAACACAAGAGGATTTTTGGTTCACTTCTGTCATTTAAATTTTAGCGAGCATGAACCTCTCGGAAATATTTGAAGGGATTTATTCTGTCATGCAATCTCTATACTTTGAGATCTGATTGAGTATAAGAAAGTGAGTGTTGTCTTCTCAGCAAACTCTGCCTTGTGTAGGCATTTGAGGAGTGTGTAGGATTAGTGATGGGGGCAGTTCAGAGCTTTTATGTAGGAAAAATTTTATGTCTCTTACTGTTAGGCTGACAGAAGACACTTGAATCTTGGGAATACATTTGCTCATCCTGTACCAACAATTTTGTCTTACAAATTAGGGTTTTATGTAAAGTATTATAGTCAAGCAGCAGCTCTTTCTAATAGTCCACACTGGCAAGTAAATACTAAGCTCCATTGGTGGTCCTCTCGGAAGCCGCCATATTTAAGGTAGGCAGGACTGTGGAAGCAAGTATGTTTTGTAGGCTTCTCCACCACTCTCTTCTCTGCTGTTGATTTTATGCCATTGCCCTGAGGTATTTCGACCCTTAGCCTGCTCCTTCATGAACTTCATCAACAGGTATAGCAGTGCCTGTACCTTTGTCCCACACTCTCCATCCTGCCAGTTGTCCATTTGCCTACTTCTCGTTGCTTTTCTCTATGTATCCTTTGCTTGCTTTTCCTTCCCTATCCAAGTTGGGTCTCCAAGATTGCTGGTCCATGTTGGTATTTGTTCTTCTCTTTCGTGCATGCATATCTTTGCTAGGTAGGCATGTCTATTGTATCAGTACAACATGGTACATTTGCAAGTGTTTCAAGAAACTGTTTTATTTTTTCCCTTTTCATAGAGGCGAAGAGAGGCAGAAGGCCCCTTTTGTTATGGGCCAGGCTATAAGGGCAATGACCAAACAGACTCCATTTTATCCTGAGACTCCACGTCATGTAAGAAATGCTTCTCCCATGAGAAAACTCCTCTGTGCCTACCAGTTGTTGCTTAGCAGAACATGCTTCACAACACAAAATGACAATTCTAATACATGGTACTTGTGCAACGTACCCCAAATGTCAGAGAATGTTTGTCTAGATGTTTGTAACTATTCTTTAAATTGTATCCTACTAGGTTCATTTTGACCCACTTCCCCTTCTGCTTATGATTTTAGATCTCATGATTTTTGTTTATGGTTTTAAATCATAGCAATAGCCCCTTGTGATTAATGTACTGACATAGTTTACTTGTGGTTTTAAACTGTAAAATTTTGCTCTAACCCCCAAAGGGGGTCAGAGGATGAAAACTTACTCTGTACTGCCAGCTGGTGAATCTGGACCACTAGCTGGTGAATACATGTTCCATATCCTGCTTCAGGATTGACTCCATGATTTATTGCAATCTCACTGTAACATTTTGGAGGCCCCAGCAAGAGGCTCACTGGAGTCAAGGCTGTGGTTCTTAGGTGCACTGGAGTCCCGGATCCTCTGAGGTGTAGAGAGGTGCCCTCCCTTTCTAGTTGTGGGAGCTCTCTGCTTCATGAGGGTCTGGACCTCCTGTGGTGATCAATTTGAGCCTACCTGTAGAAGCTTTGGTGTGCTCACATCTGTAAATCCAGAGGCTTAAAGGAAGGATGTGGAGCTGCATATGTTGGAGGTAACTTTTTCATTCTCTCCACTTGACTTGATTGTAAAACCTTAAAGGTTCTGAGCACCTGATTGTAAATCTTTCTAAGTGTATTGAGTTCTTGATTGTAATGCTTGTAGGTGTATCAAGTGACAGGGAGTCTGATAAGACTGGGGTCAAGGCCCAAGAAGCTCTGGTAAATAGACTGTGATGACCGTCTGGAGGCTCAGATTAAGTGGAAGAGAGTGTCTGTCTTGTGTTTTTGTCACATGTTGTTGTTAGTTATTGTTTATTCCCTTTTGTTTGTTCATCAGTCTCCATCTCGGTTTGTTTTTAACATGTTTTCAACAGTTTGACCTAGTGAGACACTTTCCTTTTTTGACAGATCAGACTTGTTGATGACTTGCTGGCTCTCTCTCTCTTCCCCACCTTTCTTCCTCTCTCTCTCTCTTCCTCTCTCTTCCTCTCTCTCTCTTCCTCTCTCTCTCTCTTCTCTCTCCCTTTCTCTCTCTCCTTCTCTTTCTTCCCCTTTCTCTCTCAGTCTGCTTTACTAAAATAATTAACAGTCATGTCATTTTGTCTAGGCACGGGCCATAAATTTAGCTTTTGTCCCTTGGTTAGCCCCAGATACTGATAGAAAACTCCCCAAACTCAAAGGAGTTGCAAGTATGAGTACCTCCCAACTATTGGAGGTGACCCAAAAGGTCTTTGACCGTGCTACAAAACACCAGGCTAAGATTTTGGTGACCGCCATGCAAGAGACTAGAAAAAACAGTCTAGACCCTGATCCCAACCTAAAGGAGACCGCTGTCCCAAGGAGACGGATGGGAGCAGGCTCCTTTGCTGACTCTTCAGGAAAATCCCTCAGGGGGTGATGGAGCCATGGCCTTCGACTATATTCCCTTAACTCTTTTCACCTCTGATGATTGGCTCTGCATCAAGATGAAAGCCAGGAAGGCTTTTAAAATTCTATACTTTTTGAGTTCATAATTTTTATCTGGCGCGCCTAGGTTAGTGTGTTTTCTTGATCAGAACTATTTTATCCAACTCTTAAAGATTTTGTTTACATTCTGTTTCATTCAGAGGCCAATTTACAATTTAATAGGTTTTAAAAATAAGTTGCAGGGCTTTGTTTTGTGTATAGTTATGCCTACATATGTTTGGTATCAAAATTGGTGTATGAGTGCATAAATTCAATTAAAAAAATGGATCCAGTATCTTCAGTTCAAGTGATTTAAAGGGTTCAATTTAAATCAGGGATAAACAAATAAAAGTAAAGATGTCTATAAAATGTCTAATATCTATTGTTTATAGGATTTTTCCCCAACAAGGAAGAGATGACTGATACTGTTCAATACACTTGTGTAATATCTTGGTTTTGAAAAAATAGATTTGACATCTAAAATTAATCATAAATGTGTTTGTTAAAGACATCTGGTTAATTTACAAAGTTAAAATGCTCTTACTTGTAACTCCTTAAATTCCATAGGGTAACATATCTAAACATTATCAGTGTTTTCATAAATTGGTAAATTTTAAAAAAGGGCTTAAAATTACTTTGTATCATCACTAAAAACAAGGTTACTAAAAGTCACAAAAGGTATGGTTCTATACAAAGGGTCCAAAAGTTTCAACTGTGTTTCAAATAGAGTACTGTAAATAGCATATTTCTTCTTATTAAAATGGAGTAATTTGTCTAAATTCAGAAATTTTACAAAGGTTGTTACAAATGTAAATTCAATAAAAAGTTAAAGGTTCTAAATATAAAATATACTTAATAAAAGGAAAAGGAAAAATTTCTAGGTAAGAAAGTTTTTATGTGTAATACATCTAAGTAAACAATAAAAGGGTCTAATTAAATGATAAAAAAGTCTATATAGATGAAGGGTAAATTTTAAAAGGTTTCTGCATAACTAAGTTGGTTATATGTAAGTAACACAGTCAGTTAAAGCTATTCAAGTTTGTTCCCCAAAGTCAAAATTAATGTACTGATGTAAACCAAACTTTAATCTATATGTTAAAATAACAAAGATTTCTTAAAACAGTAATTTACTCTCTCTTAACATGTATTATCTAGAGCAACTAATTTAAAAATTAGGGTTTGTACAACTCTGGTTAAACAGTAACTGTTATTTTAGAGTATTGTGCTATATTACGGAATCTAAATATTTCTTTAAAAGCTAAACTTGGTTAATAAATAAAAACATCAATGTAATTATGGTACTATTACTCTTCTTTATATATTAAATGTGTTCATTTCTTCCAGGTATACAAGACTTTAGAAGGTTTAAAAGAACATTTTATCAAGTTGGTGTTCTCCAAATTAACGTTGTCTGTAATGATAAATTTAGACTTATAAGGATAATAATTTTATTAGGGATTTATTTATATCATTTAGTGTTCTGCAACTAAACCTAAACCTATGTTACCTTTTACACTGGGATAAAAATGTACATGTATTTCTAAAAAATAATGATCTATTTAAAAGTTAATAATGTGAAACATAAAAAAAAATTTGCCACTTTTCCACACAAAAGGAAGTCAAAAGCGCTCTCAGCCTTTCTTTGATTCATGTTTTAAATATAAAGCTATATTGTATTAGTTAACATTCATATAGACTCAGGAAACAATATATGTAAACTTTATAAAATATCAGAACTAGAACATTATACCTAGGACTTGTAGAGTCCCACCTTACTACATCTTAAAATGGCTCCAAAAGAGGCCAGACTTCAGTTCATCTAAAATTGTTTTCCAAAGATTAATTTTATTTTAAAGATTACTGTGATCCAAAAGAGGAGTTATAATATATAACTCAGCCAAGGTTCAAGATTATGTACAAACTAAGTATGTTTTTACTCCTGTTAATTTCATTTTATGTTTTCCTGTACATTGTAATACTATCTGTTAGTGACTTACAAAAGTATATTAAGCCATAATCTATAGACAGATACTAAATAAAATGGGTAAAAATAACTACTAAGTTAAAAACATTAAAGTTAAAGCCCAATACCCTTACTTTAAGACTGGTAGGGGACAGCGCCATCACTGGTCGGTCGCAGTTGCAAAGAGAGCTGGCGGGTGAGTCAGGCCGCCTGCATCTTGGAGGAAGCCAGTGGGCAACCAACCCACCTGCCTGGCGGAGCTAGGTGGTGGGCAGCCAACCCGCCCAACCACCAGGCCAAAGACAGACACCATCACTGAGTGACTCCGCCTGACTACCACGCCGAGGTCTGTCGCCATTGCGGAGCAAGCCAGCTGGCCCGCCTACATTGCAGAGTTAGCCAGAGGCTTCTTCATAGGCTGGTGCAGGCATTTTGAATTATTCCTGAGGGCGTGGCCATCATCACTGGAAGAGCAGCTCCCTTCCTGAGACACCTACAGGAGACTAGAGGACCTTTGACAGGACACAGGAGTCAAGAAGAGGAGATATTGAGAGACTCGGGACCAACTCAGAGATACCAGGTGAGTCTCTCCCACTGGTCGACTCCCCGGATGGGGCAGCAGCCCGAAATGCAGGGAACTTCATGGAGTACTGTGCCCCAGTGAGACTCCCCCGCTGGAGTGGTGAACCCAGTCAACCGGGAGCATTGCAGAGGAGGGCAGCACAATGAGAGGCTTCCACGCAGAGTGAGGGTCCGAGGCCCAGGCTGTAGCTCTGGTCCCCAGGGAACGTAGCAGAGGAGGGCCACTCAGTGAGGGAGTCCCTCACAGGGCCAGGCTCCCCAGCCAAGGTGGTAGGTCAGGACCCCTTGGAATATGGCACAGGAGGGCTTCCCAGTCCAGGTGGTAGTACTGGACTGAAGGGAACTTCTCAGAGGAGAGCTGCCCAGTGAAACTTCCCCACTGGGTGAGTCTCCCCTGCTGGGTGAGGCTTTTCCACCAGGGTAGTAGATCCAGAGACACAGGCCCAGATCAGACGTGCCCCAGTCTGCAGTCTAGTCCCCCTTTGACTGACCATCAGTCAACAAGTGGAGGCGCCTCTGCCCACTGACAGGGAATATACCCCACCTGAAGGCCACCACCCTAGAGGGGCGACTTCCTAGTGGAGCACTGCATTATCAAGTTCCTCCAAGACTTCAGGCTACTGAAGGCTAAGAGGTGAATTATTGGAAATCTACAGAGACAATATTAGTCAATAGAGGATATCTGCAATATCCCAGAGTTTCAATACTAGAGGGGTAGATACCTGAGCAATATGAGAAAACAAGGGAAGAAAATGTCCCAAACAAACCTAGATGGTATAGCAATAAAATCGAATGACAGCATGGCAGAAGAAATGTCAGAAAGGGAGTTCAGAATGTACATAATTAAAACGATCAGGGAAGCAAACCAGATGAAAGAGCAAATGCAAGCATTGAATGATCACACCAATCGACAGTTAAAAGAACAAATACAGGAAGCAAAAGATCATTTCAATAAAGAGTTAGAGATATTGAAAAAAAACCAAACAGAAATCCTTGAAATGAAGGAAACAATAAACCAAATTAAAAACACCATAGAAAGCATAACCAATAGGATAGAACACCTGGAAGACAGAACCTCAGATATTGAAGAAAAAATATTTAATCTTGAAAACAAAGTTGACCAAAGAGAAGATGGTGAAAAATCATGAACAGAATCTACAAGAATTATGGGATTTATGAAAAGACCAAATATAAGAATTATTGGGATTGAGGAAGGAACAGAGAAACAAACCAAAGGAATGAACAATGTATTCAATGAAATAATATCAGAAAATTTCCTAAATCTGAAGAATGAAATGGAAAATCAAGTACAAGAAGCTTATAGGACTCCAAATACACAAAATTACAACAGACCCACACCTAGGCACATTATAATGAAAATACCTAACATACAAAATAAAGACAGAATTTTAAAGGCTGTGAGAGAAAAGAACCAAATTACATTCAGGGGGAATCCAATAAGAATATCAGCAGATTTTTCAATCCAGACCCTAAAAGCTAGAAGGGCCTGGAACAACATTTTTCAAGCCCTGAAAGAAAATGGATGCCAACCAAGAATCTTATACCAGCAAAATCTTACCTTCAGATTTGACAATGAAATAAAATCCTTCCATGATTAACAAAAGCTAAAAGAATTTACAAAAAGAAAGCCAGCATTACAGAACATTCTCAGCAAAATATTCCATGAGGAAGAGATGAAAAACAATGACATAAATCAGCAAAGGGAGGAACTACCCTAAAGGAACAGCCAAATAAAGGTGAAACCAAGTCGTGTCAAAAAAAAAAAAAAAAAAATGAGCCAAATGACTGGGAATACATATCAATAATAACCGTGAATGTTAATGGTCTGAACTCATCAATCAAAAGACACAGACTGGCAGATTGGATTAAAAGAAAGATCCAACAATTTGCTGCCTGTAAGAGGTTCATCTCATAGAAAGAGATTCCCACACACTAAAGGTGAAAGGATGGGGAAAAACATACCATGCACATGGACACAGCAAAAAAGCAGGGGTATCCATCCTCATATCAGATAATGTGGACTTCAAGCCAAAGTTAGTCAGAAGGGATAAAGAAGGACATTTCATACTGCTTAAGAGAAGCATAAATCAGCAAGACATAACAATCATAAATATCTATGCCCCGAACAGTGACTCATCCATATACGTCAAACAAATCCTTCTCAATTCCAGAAATCAAATAGACCACAACACAATAATACTAGGTGATTTTAACACACCTCTCTCACCACTGGACAGATCCTCCAAACAAAAAATAAAACAAAGAAACCACAGATCTCAATAACACAATCAATAATTTAGACTTAACGGACATTTATAGAATACACCATCCAGCAAAGAGCGAATACACTTTTTTCTCAGCAGCACATGGATCCTTCTCTAAAACAGACCATATTTTAAGCCACAAAGCTAATGTTAGCAAATACAAGAAGATAGAGACACTACCTTGTATTCTATCAGATCATAATGAATTGAAATTAGATATAAATGACAGAGTAAAAACCAGAAACTACTCGAACACCTGGAGATTAAATAATACGCTATTATATGATGAATGCATAACAGAAGACATCAGGAGGGAAATAAAAAAAATTCTTAGAAGTAAATGAGAACAAAGACACATCATATCAAAATCTCTGGGACACTGTGAAAGCAGTACTTAGAGGAAAATTTATTTCATGGAGTACATTCAATAAAAGAAGAAAAAATCAACAAATAAATGACCTAACACTACAGCTCAAAGTCCTAGAAAGAGAAGGACAGAGTAACACCAAAAGTAGTAGAAGACAGGAAATAGTTAAAATCGGAGCTGAAATCAATGAAATTGGAACAAAAGAAACAATCGAAAAAATTGACAAAATAAAGAGTTGGTTCTTTGAAAAAATAAAAGAAATTGATAAACTCTTAGCCACACTAACAAGAGAAGGAGAGAGAAAAGTCAAATTACTAAAATTCAGAATGAACAAGGAAATATCACAACAGACATGTTTGAAATACAAAACATAATTAGAAGCTCTTTTGAAAATCTAACTCCAACAAAACAGAAAACCTTGAAGACATCAACAGGTTTCTGGAGATATATGAATTACCTAAACTGAACGAAGAGGACATACACAATTTAAATAGACCAAATTGAAGTAATGAAATAGAAAAAGTCATCAAAAGCCTACCAACAAAGAAAAGTCCAGGACCAGATGGGTTCTCAGCCGAGTTCTACAAAACCTTTAAAGAAGAGCTCATTCCAATACTCCTCAAATTATTTCATGAAATAGAAGAGGAGGGAACCCTCCCAAACTCATTCTATGATGTCAATATCACCCTGATACCTAAACCAGACAGAGACACATCGAGAAAAGAAAATTTCAGACCAATATCCTTAATGAACATTAATGCAAAAATTCTCAACAAAATCTTAGCAAATTGCATACAAAAATATATTTCAAGGATAGTGCACCATGATCAAGTAGGTTTTATCCCAGGGATGCAAGGTTGGTTCAACATCAGGAAATCAATAAATGTCATTCACCATATCAACAGACTTAAAGTTAAGAATCACATGATTATTTCGATAGATGCAGAAAAAGCATTTGATAAAATACAGTATCCCTTCATGCTCAAAACACTAGAAAAAATAGGGATAGTGGGAACATAACTTAATATTGTAAAGGCCATCTAGGCTAAGCCCATGGCCAATATCATTTCAAATGGTGAAAAACTGAAAGTATTCCCCCTAAAAACTGGAACAAGGCAGGGATGCCCTCTTTCACCACTTCTATTCAACATTGTCCTCAAAACTCTAGCCAGAGCAATTAGACAGACCAAGGAAATTAAAGGGATACGAAAGGAAAAGAAGCACTCAAACCATCCCTATTTGCTGATGACGTGATTATATATTTACAGGAACCAGGAAATTCCACCAGAAAACTTTTAGAACTCATAAGTGAGTTCAGTAAATAACAGGATATAAGATCAATGCTCATAAATCTAATGCATTTTTATACATGTGATGAATCTTCAGAAAGAGAAGTTAGGAAAACTACTCCATTAACAATAGCTTTGAAAAAAAAAAATACATGGGAATCAATCTAACAAAAGACCTCTACAATGAGAACTACAGAACGCTAAAGAAAGAAATTAAAGAAAACCTTAGAAGATGGAAAGATCTCCCATGTTCTTGGATAGGCAGAACTAATATTGTCCAAATGACCATACTACCAAAAGTGCTACACAGATTCAATGCAATTCCAATTAAAATCCCAATGACCTACCTTACAAATAGAGCAAGAAATCATGAAATTCATCTGGAAGAATAAGAAACCCAGAATAGCTAAATCATTCGTTAGCAGGAAGAGTGAAGCAGGGGGTATCACAATACCAGACCTTCCACTATACTACAGAGCAATACTAACAAAAAGGGCATGGTATTGGCACCAAAATTGACAGGTAGATCAATGGTACAGAATAGAGGACACGGTCACAAACCCAAATAAATATAATTTTCTCATACTAGACAAAGGTGCCAAAAGTATGCAATGGAGAAAAGATAGCCTCTTCAACAAATGGTGCTTGGAAAACTGGAAATTCATATGTAGCAGAATGAAACTAAACCCCTATCTCTCACCCTGCACAAAAATCAACTCAAAATGGATCAAGGACCTTGGAATTAGACCAGAGACCTTACATCTTGTAGATGAAAAAGTAGGTCCAAATCTTCAACATGTGGGCTTAGGATCAGACTTCCTTAACAGGACTCCCATAGCACAAGAAATAAAAGCAAGAATCAATAACTGGGATAGATTCAAAGTCAAAGGCTTTCTCTCAGCAAAGGAAACTATCAGCAATGCGAAGAAAGAGCCTACAGAGTGGGAGAAAATCTTTGCCACTCATACTTCAGATAGAGCACTAAATTCCAGAATATATAAAGAACTCAAAAAACTCTACACCAAGAATACAAATAACCCAATCAAAAAATGGGCTAAGGAAATGAACAGACACTTCACTGAAGATCTACAAGCAATCAACAGATACATGAAAAAATGTTCAACATCTCTAGTAATAAGAGAAATGCAAATCAAAACTACCCTAAGACTCCATCTCACCCCAATTAGAATGGCGATTATCAAGAACACAAGCAACAATAGGTGTTGGCGAGGATGTGGGGAAAAAGGTACACTCATACATTGCTGGTGGGGCTGCAAATTAGTGCAGCCACTCTGGAAAGCAGTATGGAGATTCCTTAGAGAATTTGGAATGGAACCACCATTTGACCCAGCTATCCCACTCCTTGGCCTATACCCAAAGGACTTAAAATCAGCATACTGCAGAGATACAGCCACAACAATGTTCATAGCTGCTCAATTCACAATAGCCAGATTGTGGAACCAACCTAGATGTCCTTCAATCAATGAATGGATAAAAAAACTGTGGTATGTATATACAATGTAATATTACTCAGCCATAAAAAATAATAAAATTATGGCATTTGCAGGCGAATGGATGAAATTGGAGAATATCATGCTAAGTGAGATAAGCCAATCTTAAAAAACCAAAGGATGAATGATCTTGCTGATAAGCGGATAATGACACATAATGGGGGGGTAAGGGCGACAAGAATGGAGGATAGGGATAAGAAAGGTGGGAGGGATTGTGGGAGGAAAAATATAACAGAATGAATCAAAAACTATTATCCTAGGTAAATGTATGATTACACAAATGGTATGCCTCTACTTCATGTACAAACAGAGAAACAAGATGTATCCCCTTTGTTTACAATAAAAATGAATTAAAAAAAAAAAAAGACTGGTAAGACTGGCTTGCTGGATGTTTAAGACCAAGGCTTAACCATTAAGGGTTAAAAAAAAAAGGTGGGGGGATGTGTGGCCAAGAAAACCAATATTTCTCTTGCCTTCTGAGTCAAATTGAACCCAGGGAACAAGAACTTTGCAACACTGGGTCACATGCCTCCCAATCAGGGAGATTACTGGGACCCTAACAAACGCCAATCAGTGCACATACTGCAAAAAAGAAGGATAATTGAATAAAGGAGATATCACTGATGCTTCCAAGGGAAGCCACATGGTCCGCAAGGTGTTGGCTTATCCTGGTAGATGTCACTAGCGGAGCTAAAAGTCTGCTCACAAGTTCCCCTAGTCTGACCCCCAAGGGAACTCAACTGACTCTTAATGATTGATAGGAAAAGGTCAATTTGACCAGCTTGGTCTTTAAAACCTAGCAAAAACAGTTAAAACCAAAACAGCCATTCCTGTGCATTTGAAACAAAAATAGTTATTTTAATGTAACTTAAGATGTACACTTGTGTTAGCACCCCAAAATAAGTAAGACTGGAGGCAACAAAAAAGATTCTTAGGAATGCGTGATAGAAGTTTTTAGTCAGTTTATGGCCTACAGATCTTCCTAACCTCCGACACAGGTAGGCCTAATCAAATCTTTGCTAGTATGATTATCTAGCCGTAAGTAACAAGGATAAAGGGATCTCTACTAAGCACAGAGGTCATGCCAATGAAATGATATTTTACAAAAATCAGATGACATTTAGTAAATTAACTAAATGTTGTGTTTATATTCCTGATAACTCTGGTCATGTTAAATATTTACATTCCTAAATAATATGCCTTGTCCTCTCCAGCCTTGTTAGGCCTTATTCTGGGGACAACTTCTCAAGTCTTACACCTCATGGTAAAAGATTATTGATTTCTCTCATCCTCATGATATTCACTGACATGTCCCAGATACTGCAACACTTATTGTGTATTAATTTTCAGTACTCATGTCTTTTTTTTCTCTCTCTCTCATAGAAGCGCCTACCCTCAGATGACTTTACAACCTGTTCTTCTTGAGCCAGATTTTTACAATGGACCTCTCCACTGACCCAATTTCTAAAAGGAGACTCCAAACTGCTTGTCCCACCCCATGTCGACCCTTCTCAGCTTGAAGTAGCAAGAGTCATCACCCTTTTTCCTTACAGCAGTAAGGAGTCCCTAAAATTAGAGGGGGAGATAAAACAAAAATTACAGTGTGTGTAGATAGGTGATTGAGTTGGGTCACAAAAATGGAAGTTGGTTTGGATTCAAAAAGTTGGAGACTACCTCTGGAGATTAAAATGTTGGTGCCTCCAGAGCCCTTACCTTTACCAAGATAACCTGCTCCTGCTGCAACCTGTTGCTAAATCTCTTCAACAGTTCAACTTAAAACTCAAAAATTCCTCCAAGAATCAACCCAAAAGACTACTGATTTCCAACACCCAGTTGAAGGGGACCTTACTCACAGCGTAGATTTATCACATCTGGGTCAAAGCAATAAAAATGTCCCCTACAGAAAAATGGACAGCCCTCAGCCCTCAGAGATCCCAACCACCCACCCAAATCCTTGATTTTTTTTTTTTTTTTTAGAAAAGGCGGGAATGTTATGGGTCAGTGTTATGGCTTGGATGTGAGGTGTCCCCCAAAAGCTCACATGTGAGAATGCAAGAAGGTTCAGAGGAGAAATGACTGGGTTGTGAGAGTCTTAACCTAATCAATGTACTAATCCCTTATAGGATTAACTGAGTGGTAACTGGAGGCAGGTAGGGTGTGACTGGAGGAGGTGGGGATTGGGGGCGTGACTGTGGGGTATATATTTTGTATCTAGAGAGTGGAGTCTCTACCTTTCTGATGATGTGAGCTGCTTCCCTCTGCCACACTCTTCCGCCATGATGTTCAGCCTCACCTTCAGCCCTGAGGAATGGAGCCGACCTTCTATGGACTAAGATCTCTGAAACCATGAGCCCCTAAATAAACTTTTCCTCCTCTGTAATTGTGCTGGTCAGATCATTTAGTCATAGTGGTGAAACAACTGACTAAAACAGCCAGGACATATGGGCAATGACCAGTGTCCATTTTACCCTGAGATTCCATGTCATATAAGAAATGCTTCTCCTATGAGAAAACTCTGCCTCTGTGCCTACAAACAGTTGCTTAGCATAACATGTTTGGCAACACAAAATGGCAATTCTAATACACGGTACTTGGGCAATATACCCCAACCACATAAAATGTCAGAGAATGTTTGTCTAGACATTAATAATCATTCTTTACATTGTAATCTACTAGGATCATTTTGACCCACTTTCCCTTCTGCTTATTTTAGATCTCATGATTTTTGTTTATGGTCTTGAATCATAGCAACAGCCATTTATGATTAATGTACTGACATTCTTCATTCTTGTGGTTTTAAACTATAAAAGTTTTGCTCTAACTCCTGAAGGGGGTCAGAGAATGCAAACTTGCAATCGCCCTCCATCCTGGCAGCTGGTAATTCTGGACCATTGCCTGGTGAATAAATGTTTCATCTCCTGGTCTGGAGTTGTGGCTCAGTGGTAGAGCCCTTGCCTAGCATGTGTGAGGCACTGGGTTCGAGTCTCACCACTGTATAAATAAATGAATAAAATGAAGGTTCATCAACAACTAAAAATATATAAAAATAATTTTAAAATGTTTCATTTGCTACTTCAAGATGGACTTGGTGATTTATTGCAATCTCACTATAACATTTTAATATCATAGTGTTCCAAGTCCTTGGAAGTCAAGGTCACCAAATTTCCCTCCATTCTGTTCTGAGCAAGCTTTAGTTTCCTGGCTGATAAAGAATTCCTGTGACTGAGCAGTTGGACATATTGGTTGAGGGAGGAGATGAGGTGAAAAATCTACATTATTGAAAATGAGTGCAGGCCTTGTGAGGGGGGCCTTCAACTATTCCTTCACAATAGAGAACTAGGAATGCTACTCTCTGCATGCTAGAAAATGGTCCTAATACAAATTTTCCAAATATCTCATCTCATATATGTATTTTTGAACACACACACACACACTGTGATTGGTTCTGATTTGGAAAAACTGATTTGTGTTAGCAGCAAATTCTTTCTTCAAAATTTCCTGAGCTGGCACATGCCTGTAATCCCAGAAGCTCGGGAGGCTAAGGCAGGATCGAGAGTTCAAAGTCAGCAACAGTAAGGCGCTGAGCAACTCGGGCCCTGTCTCTAAATAAAATACAAAAATAGGGCTGGGGATGTGACTCTGTTGTCAAATGCCCCTGAAAAAAAAAGTTCCCCTGAAACATGCATGATGTCCTGTGGGACTAAGAGGGCCTCCTGTTTTGGTTTTTGGGTTCTGCAAGTTGATGGAAACTTTGTCCCATCAACTTCTGTAATGTTTCTGCTATTTAGCGCTACACAAGGAATCTACTGGAATTGACATGCCCTCTTCCCTGTTACTCTTTCCTTTCTCTTAAATGAGGAGGCAGCAGGAGAGTGAGCACCCTACTAGCATTTGCACATATTGGTTATCTCCTCTCAGTGTGATCATGAAGAGATTCTCCTTAGTTGCCTGCAGAATAGCAGCAATCATTCTTAAAGCTTCCAGTGGGTGTAGTGATGGCATGCTTTTATCCAAGGGATCTGTGTAAATCATACTTATCACAGTGCCCACCTGTGGTCCCATTTACCACTGAAGCATTTTGTTCTCATGTGTTGGCTTGGTGGTTTTGCTAGAATTTCCATCTCCTACCTCCTGCCCTTACTGCCATCCCTGTGAGTTCTGTTTTCACATTTCCCAACCTTTTTACTTGGTTATTTTTCTCATAAGGAATTCTCAGCCTGACTTTGTAAACATTTCTTTTACTTTTTTTGACCTATTCTACATCTCCCCACCCCACTATTCCCCATTCATTCTATCAAGGTAGCTCCACTTGCTATCTTCCTTTCTCCCTTTTATGTTCAGTCAATCTCATAGCCTCCCCTGGACCAGATAATAATGACAACAACCCAGCAACAGCAGTAGTAGTCACTACTCCCATCACCCTTGCTGAGTAGCACATGCCTGTCTCTTCCTTGTGAAACACATTGTAAAGACTCTTAAAAAGCAAGTAAGTATCACAGGCTCTGTTTTATGGGTGATAAAACCAAAACCTAGAGAGATCAATTACTGTTCCTCAGTCGTACAGAACTAGGTGGGAGATTTGAGATTCAAACCCATAACTGACTCTCAGCCTGGGTTTCTCTGTATTGTCTGACAAGGAAGGCCACACATAGTCACATGAAATCACGGCTTGTCTTTTCCTGAGCTCCCTTCCTATCAATGTCCCATTGAGAAGAAACTGTAGCTCAGAGAGATTAACCACTAAGTCCCAAGTTTTCAATTGTATATAGGATACTGGGACATAATGAGTTAATTTGTTCATGGACAGAAGGGAGAAAATCCAGGAGGAACTTGGAGCAACATTCTGCATCTTAGACTGTGTTAGTTAGGGAAGGCTTTGGTGGTCTTTGAGCTAGGTGTGGATGGTGAAGGTCAAGGTCTGAATGGGAAAACTATTGGTTTATAATTAGGTGCAAATTAGGAAAAGATTATTAGAGAAATTACTAAACATACTAATATAACAGTTTTGCATTTTTCATGCTGAATTGAAGTAAGGGGTATGAATTTAGCTGCTTTTTCTCCCCCCCACCTTTTTTTTTATACCCACTGGACAAAGCAGAGTCAATGTGTGAAGCCCTTTGGAGCCCCCTTCTTTGAACATCGTAGTGGTTCAGTTCTCAGCTATTTGCATGAGGACCACAACTAGACTCCTATTCTCAGGTTTTTAAAAAGTTATCAGAAGAATTTTGAATATTGGCTTTTAACATCAGACCAATCTTACAATTGCTTTTTCTCTCTTTCTGAGAATTTATTTGACATTTAACAAATTATGTAAATAGCTTTTAAATCAACCAATGATGGACCTCCTAAATACGATTTAACTGGACTCCATTTCTTTCTTGTAGATTTTGAGATTAAATAAAGTCTGCAAATATTAGATATCTGGGCATTATGGGGAATCTTCTGAGCTGGTTTTGATGTGAAGAGGCCAGTTGAGGCTATTGCACCCTTGGCCTTCATAGGATGGAGTCAGTATTTTACTTTAAACATATATTTTGACATTCTAAAGGTTCATTTTAAAGGAATTGACTCAGATGTTCCAATGCCCTGATAAAATGTTCAAAGCAATAGATTGGTTATTTGGGTCATAAAAAAGTCAATTTAAACTCCATTTGGGGATTTTTCCTTAATACACATTTTTTAGCTCACACATTCTGATATTGTAAGATACCATTAATGATGTCATAGAGGGTAGATTTTATTTGAGTTTTCTTTTTTCAATAGTTGTATTATTCATCTGTTTCCTAGTCTATATCACCACCAATTTGGATTATGAATTAACATAAATATTTTTGGAATCGAAAGATTTCGTGATGAACTACCGTATAATTACTTGAAGAGATGTGCTTCTTTCATGAGAAAGTGATATTTTAATTAATCTTTAAATGCCTTTAAGAACAGTTTGGATTCCATTCTGGAATATTTTTACATAGGAAGCAGTTCCTTGGGTTTTAAGAATCCAAGTTCAACCCTCACATACACACAATGCAGTACCCTTATGAGGTTTCCTTTTAGAATCAGGGATTAATTTGCTCAATTTTTAAGAATAAGGGCCAAGTCCTTTCTTGGAAGGACAAGCAAGGACTGACAGGGAATTAAGAGTAGACATTTATATTTTCACTTAGAAGCCTACTAAGTGTAAAATAGACCTCTGAGAAAGGCAAGCTCAGTCAAGGTCAAGTAGGATGCTCCTCCTGGCTGAGAATAACAGTAATCCTTGCAAGTCTACAAAAAGGCACACACACAGGTGACCTTTCAGGAAGCCAACATCACCAGAGGATGCCCAAGATTAACAACAGGCATATTCTTCACTCTTTGCTACTTATAGTTCTTCCTATAAATGCATTGAATTTCTGACGTAAAGTTTTTTTTTTTTTTTTTTTTTCTTTTTTTTCTTGAGGCTTGGATGGAGTAGGATTTGAGGATTCCTTGAAGGGCAGGGATTTTGCTGTGACAACCCCTTGGGAACCACTTGGCCCTCCCATCAGCACAGTGGCACAGGACTCAAACTGATAAGGTTAAAACTCATTGATGCTACATTTAGCCTCAGGTATGAAAATGTCAGGATAATTAGTATTCAAAGATGGCAAGTTTTCTCTAACGAGACTGCAAGAACACTGGAAAGACTATTAGTGATAGAAAATTAGAAAAGATTAGAAGAGTATACATAGACATTCAACAAATCAACAACATTAATAATTTTGTTAATGTGGCATTTTGGGGGCCAACTTACCAGATTCAACA
Source organism: Sciurus carolinensis (assembly GCF_902686445.1). Taxonomy (NCBI): domain Eukaryota; kingdom Metazoa; phylum Chordata; class Mammalia; order Rodentia; family Sciuridae; genus Sciurus; species Sciurus carolinensis. Next base: position 61,935,041 of record NC_062225.1, on the reverse strand, counting down.
AGAAACATTCATTGTGAGCTTGCTCTCATTGTGAGCAGACACTGGTATACTCAGAGTAGAAACAGCCCCTGCCTTTGTGGGGTTTACATGGTAGGGGACAGGCCTCTTGAACGGTGTAACATGTGGGGACTGCCTTCCTTATGATTTGAGAGTTCAGTCTCTTATCTCACTCTGAGATGATTCCTACTTTTGGGGGGATGAAGTATGGTGATCTATCATCTATTTCCTTTCTACTATAAGATATTGATATCTAAATATTTCCCTTTGCCTTGCAGGAATGGTAGCAGAAAGGATGGAAGAATAGAGAATGGTGAGGTAATATTTGATAAAGGAGAAATGATTTGTAAAATATACAAACAGGGAAAATTTATCTTTATTTTTTCAATTGTTTGAGGGTTACTGATACTCATGGTGGATGGATGTTGGTGTCACTGTTACTTTAGTTATTACTCATCTACTGATTGTGCCCAAGATTATGCTGGTCAAATGAAAACCAAGAAGAAAACCTTCAGTCCTCTGCTCAAATATCTTAAATCCCTTCCGGTCATGGTAGCACCTGCCTGTAATCCTAGAGACTCCAGAATCTGAGGCAGGAGGATCACAAGTTTGAGGACAGCCTTAGCAACTGAGCAAGACACTGTCTCAAAATATAATAAAAAAATAGGGCTGGGGATGTGACTCAGTGGTGAAACGCCCCTGGGTTCAATCCCTGCTACCAAAAAAAAAAAAAAAAAGTAATTATTATTTTTTTAGTTATAATGATAGAATGTATTTTGACATATCACATATACATGGAATATAACTTCCCATTCTTGTGGTTGTACGTGATATGGAGTTGCACTGGTAGTGTATTCATGTATGAGCATGAGCATAGGAAAGTTAAAGACAGTAAAAAGAAGGAATTCTTTAATTCCAACTTGTTGCTTGCTAAATTTGGAAAATACAATGTTGAAAGAAAAATGCAAGTTGTAGACATGATGTTCACAGTAGGGTGCTATTTATATAACTTAAAAAAACTATTAATATTATGTGTTTTTTATTTCACACACACACACGGTAAGTGTCACACATAGGAATTATAAACACCAAATGCAGGTTTAATCTTTAGTTGTGGGAGTGGGAAAAGAGGATAATGCAAATTAAAAGGGTTTCATAAGTGTCAATGTTTTATTTTTTAGGGAGTTTAATGCAAATGAGGAAGGCTTCATGTGTGTTTTTATTTCTTAAGCCATTGAGTACACAGATGGTACATTATAATATTCTCTTAACTTTTTTGTAAATTTCATTTTTTAAAAGTCCCATGTACAAAAAAGAGTGAAGATTAGAGTATGCATTATTTTAATGCGCGTGTTAAGCCTTTGCTTAAGTCAGTGTTCTTTCATTTTTCCTCGACTCTATTAGAGGTTCATGTGAGAAAATATCAAGCTTCCTTTGGCTCTGAGGATTGTAAGCTCTGCAGTGTGTCAGCTCCACACCCAGGATGGTTGGCCACATAATGCTATTTGTGAACATTTGCTGGATGGTTGCACTGTGCATGTTGACTGTTCTCCTTGGTATTAGTTTTGTGTGTGCCTTCCGGTGATACATATCTCATTTGGCCAGGAAGATGTGGCGCTCACAAGCATTTTTTAACAATAGAACTTCCAACTGCTGCACCCATCCCTGGGTTCAGTGATTCCTTTCCTCTGATGGTGCACCGGTTGCAGATCAAATGTGAGAAAGCCCTGAGCAGGTGCTCCATAAATTGAAAATTGCAGTTGACATCCTTTCAATTGAGATTGTCATTTCAAGTTGTTTCTGAGCATTATTATTCAAGAATATGAATCTGACCAAGGTGTTGAAAATTTTACCTTTTCCTATTTGGCTTGAACTTGAGTCATTCCTCATCTCTCTGAACTTTTGCTAGCGGTGAGAAGTAGGTAGAGGCAAGTAAAATCTTGAGTCTTCATGACAGTAAATATTTAAGAAGTGAAGTTGTCTGCAGAAGATGTAGTTGTAGGTACAAAGGGAAAATTCTGAGAAAATGAGTTAAGAAAGGTAAGGATCCATGAAGCAAACCTCACAGGTCCCAAGAGTGGTTCAGTTGTGCCCACGTCCTGTATGATAATTTACAAGTGACTCCATTAGAATTTTTTTTTAAATAAAAATATCCATCTCAAATAATTAAATTTTTGTGTTGTATGTTTTTCTTACACACAATCTTGTTACACAACTCTGCACATGTATGTATGTACACAAGTATACATCTATCATTCTTTCGAAAACTCTAAATTTCCTTTTTATGTTCTATAAAGATTGCAGTTCAAAAGCAGTGATAAATAAGTGCACACTTTCATGCAAAGTTTTGCCACAGTCGCATTGTGGAGCTATCCCTCTTCCCTCAAGTTCGCCTGAATAGGAAGTAACTTCTACCCTAGTGCCCATCATGATAAAGACTGGAGGAGCACCTGTGACCTCTTTTAACCCATCATTGTGCCCTTCAGGGGAAACGGGGACAGACAATTGGTGAGTGTGAAGGACGAAAGGATTTGAGCATGGAGAGCTCAGTCTTGCCTGGGTGTCTCTTGGAATGACCTGCTCCTAGCAGCACTTTGATCCTTGCTATTGAAGCTTCCTGTCCCCACAAGGAGAGGGAGGAAGCTCCGTTTGGTGACCCAAAGTACAATTTAGAGATTAAGAAGCTCAACTCTGGTTATAATTGGAGCCAACTCTTTAGTTGAACCTTGTCAGGAACGATGTTGTCATTTGACCGATTTCTGTGTCTTACCAAATGGGTCCAAACCTATAATGGGGAGAGGAATGGAGTTAAGGATTATCTTTCAACCCCAGGGATTGCCATGTGGAACCTGCCTACATGAACATGTGTAGGGTAGGACAGGGAAGGGATGTGGTAGCATCCTTTTTTTTTTTTTTTTTTAAACTTCCCTGGATGAAATGTTAGGAAACTATCTATATTCTTTTTATCTGAAAACCTTTTCTCTAAATCAGGGTTTCTTAGTCTCAACACTATTAATATGTTGGACCTGCTAATTCTTTGTTGCAGGAGGTATCTTGTGCATTTTAGGGTGTTACCAGCATTTATGGCTTCTATCTGCTAGAAGCCAGTAATACCTACCCAGTTATCACTACCCAAATTGCCTCCACACAGTACTAAATATTCCTTGGGGATCTGGTCACTCAAATCAGAACCAGGGATCCCTATAAAACTCAGTGTTTATTTCTTATATTTGTAAACCAGTCAAGTGAAGATGAACTTCCTTTAAAATCCAAAAGCCTTGTAGCATCATAAGTTGGCATTGCACATACTTCTTATTTAGTACACCAAAGTAAGATTCAAGAGACCTGGGTTCTAGTGTTGGCTCTGCCACAAAAAAGCTGTGTGACTTTGGACAAGTTACCCCCAAACTTCCTAGGTTTAACTTTTTGCTTACATAAATTAGCACAGTTAAGTGTTACACGGTACATTCCTCTTGGTTCTTATTTCTACTGCTCTACATTTGGAAGTACACCTTGATCCAGTAATTACATTGCAAGTAAAAAATACTTACATATGTATGCAAACATTTATACTTGCCCAAGCTGACTGCAGTGTTGTTTGTAATGGCAAATAATTGGAAATAAGCCTAAATGTCCATCTTTAGGTGGTCAGATAAATAAATTATGGAATATCTATGCAGTATAATGCCATTGAATCACTATAAAGAATAAGACTCAGAAATATAAATACATGTAATATATACAAATATATATATTGAATATGGGATCATAAATCCCACTATAATACATAAGTAAAAATAATCTGTAGTATAAATGTGAGTAGATGCACTGCGCATTGATAAATGAAAATGAAAAAATAAAAATTATATATTACATCTTATATTTTCAAAATTATCTCAGTATAGTAATGCAAAATAGAAAAAATTCATACACGAAATTATTAATATTTGAGAAGGATTGGGTTAGAGATGACTTTTTACATTGCATGTCTCTGTAGTGCTCAGGGTGTTAATTTTCTAAAAGAAGATAAATAAATAAGTTTTTAAAAGAGTGCATATTTCACACTTGACTGAAGGAGAGTGTGACCTGTAAAAAAGATTTTTATCTAGATCATGATTCTCAGCTGGAGGCAATTTTGCCCCCACATGTGGCATGTGGTAATCTAGAGGCATTTTTTAGTGTCCCAAACAAGGACAGGGGGTGGTACTGGTAGTAGTAAGTAGGGACCAGGGATGCTAAACATCCTACACACAGCAGGCCTTCACAGCAAAGAATTCGTGGTCTCAAATGTCAGTAATCCCAAGGTGAGAAATGCTGATCTTAGTCCTTTGATCAAGAACACCTGATAGAAGCACACTGACGTGGTGCAGGGCTTGCTTGAGGAAGTTGCCTTTAAAAATTTCAGAGAATATTAAGCTAAGCCTGATAGTCATCAGATATCATGTTCCTTATCCTATTACCTTGTTCTTAAAATATTAAAGGACATTTAAAAAACAAAATAAAGAAAAACAAACTCCACCCAGGTTTACCAGAAGTTTTACTTTTCTTTCATTTAAAAAAATATGTTTCTATTTCTAACATTTTTTTGTCTTGAAAATCACAGCAATAATGGGATACTTATACTTTGAGCTCAATCATATCGTCATGGTGCAAGGTTCTTTCCATCTGTAGGGTCTGCCATCCAGGTTGGCTTCATCCTCCTTCTTGTAGAAAGATGGCTGTAGCAATTCCAAAGGAAGAAGAGGAAAACGCCATTTTTAGTAGTTTTGTTTTAGGAACTGCTTAGGAGACTTGCTTTCACATCTCAATGGTCAGAACAGGTCCAGGACCTGTTCCTGTCCTATTTACTGGTCAGGGGAAGAATTATCCTTCGATACATCACACCCACCCCTAGAGCTTGGTTAGCTTCCCCTAAGGCTCATTACTCTGGGTGGAGCAGGTAGATAAATGAACAGAATTGGGCTCTGTTAATAAAGAGAAGGACTGGTTTGGGGGCAGACAGATGCTGTCCATCTCCAAAGAACATTCCTGCAAACTTTGAAGTAACTCAATGACCTTCTCTTCAAGGACAACTCAATCTTATTAGCTCCACAGTGAGCAGAGTTAGTTCTGGATCATAAACTCCTTGAGAACAGGGATAGAAATTTGTTCATAGATTTATTAATTATTTATGCCTTGTCTGCTTTCAAAAAAGGACTTGAAATGACTTAACAATAAAGATATGTACAATAAAATTTTAAAACCAGGGTAACATAACTAGAGTCATGTTATTAAAGGATAGGAATAACATTCATCTTTTTAAATGTTTCTTATCACCTAGCTTAGTGCTTTGCACATTAAAAAAAGTACTCAGGAATAAATATTTAATTGAAAAAATAGCCAGGCTACCCTTGGCTGAGAGCATAAACTTTATGAAATACTAAGAGAAGCATTTCAGGGTTAGCTGCCAGTGCTTTCTGAGGCAAGACTTCAGAGTTGCTCATCAGGCTAAGGTTGAGCAGATTTTTCATCCTAAGGGCAAATGGTACAAATGATGATTGACCTTGACATTGGCAAGTGCAGATGGATAGATCGTTGCCCTTAGATTGATCTTCCCAGTGAGACACTCTTAGCAGCCAAGATTCATCTAGACAAGAGCATCTATGAAACTCCAGGACCAAAAGCATTTGTATGTGTAGATTAATACATATACTGGTTTATCCTTATTGTCACACATTCTAGAGGCTCTGTGAAATTCTTCACCCCAGCTACTCAGTAACTAAAAGCACCCAACATTTCCTTCTGTTTTTTTCTACCCCTAACACTACCACCCAGAAAGAATAAACACACATATTTACTTGAAAATGCAAATGAGTCAAGTGGATTCATGTTCTCCTTATTGGTGTTTAGATTTTCACTAGAAGGAAAGTTTTCAGACATAGGCAACTCTTGGATGGGTTGACGCCAGGCATTAAGAGTTTTGGTAATGGTGACCTAAGTAAAACCCAATCTTCCCACTGGGAATAATGGAAAATGTAGATCAAATATGAAAAAAAAAATATCCCAAGTCTTAAGAAACAAACAGGACAGTGAAAACTTGTGGATTTGAGATGTGAGAGAAGGAAACCCAGAGATGAGGCTGGACCTTGGGGATGCTTTCCTTTACACATTTCCACCATTTTTCCAAGATGGAACTCAAAGACTCTGGAGATAAGCAGAGCTGTGAAAAGTTCACAGGGCTGGTGAGACAAATATCTAGGTTAGCTTTACCACGGGAGAAGTTCTTCCAAACCCCTCGAGTTTTTATGTTGGGACCCCAATGTTGTGTTGTCTAGAAGTAAGGGCAAATTGGAAATAGAATTTGAATCATGTCAAGGTCTGGTTGAAGTGAAGTGATTGGAATTATTAGTACTAGGTCTGGAGGTAAATTTAACATTTCTAAATTCCTTAAGGAATATGCCACATAGCAGAGCCTCAAATTCTGTCTACAAGAGGAGGAGACACAAATTTGTCACCACAAACTAGGAGAAATGAGAGACAAATGAATCAGACTTACAAGGGTCCCAGATAATGGAGTTAGTATACCTGGACTCTAAAATGTGCTTAATACGTCCAAGGAAATAAAAGGGGGACCAAGGAAAAAGAAGGGGAACCAAGAGAATATGGCAGAAACAATACTTGAAGAGGTAAGCAGTGTGGAATTTTTCAAGTGTCAAGAAACAACAAAAAGCGTTAAGCCAGAGTTACACACTCCAAACAAGACAAGTACAGACAAATCAAATAAGAGAAGATAGACTAAATATGGTACATTCAGTAAATCTAAAAGAAGCAAAGGTGTGTGGCGGGGTGGTATTGAGAGACAGAGAAACACACACAGGACAGATGGGACTAATAGAAAGTAAAGAGTAATACAGTGAAGTCAAATACATGAGTAACTATATTTGAAGTAAAGATGCTAAAACTATTCCAATTTGAGATAAATATTGTCATACTGGATTGGTGGTGTTTTTGTTTTGTTTTGTTTGTACCAGGGATTGAATCCAGGGGCATTTAACCACTGAGTCACACATCTGGGTCTTTTTATTTATTTATTTTTTTATTCTGAGAGAGGGTCTGGTCAAGTTGCTTAGAGACTCACTAAGTTGCTGAAGATGGCTTTGAACTTGTGATCCTCCTATCTTAACCTCCTGGATTGCTGGGATTATAGGTGTGCACCACCATACCAGCCAGACTGGCTATAATGCTGCTTATAAGCAACATGTCCTAAATATAAGGTCACAGAATCTTAGACACTAGAAAGCAAAATCACCATTTAGGACCAGAAAACATGGATGCCTGAAGTTACCATGATGTGAGGCTACTTTGTCTGTCTGTTTGAACAGGTCTGTAGCTAGATGATGCTGTGTTAGGATACTGCACAAGCACTGACTAGTATCACACATGTTTGTTCCAGACTGGTCTCGGTTTTACCAGGGAGTACAGCTAAGGATTTCTAATGTTTTCAAAATATACAGTGTTTTTTTTTTTTTAACAGATTTTTCTGAACTTGTCTATCACTGGGTGATTTGTCAGAATGGAAGTGTGGTGGTGTGGTGGTGGTAGGGTTCTGTTCTCTTCTCAAAGTCTCTTGAAGCAGTGGGGATTTTGAGCATTAAGGCAAACTCAGAATAGGCTAGGAGAATTGGCTGTGCTTTTTCAGGCTGTAAGAAAAAGTGAAATGTTTGGGCACCTTAAGATGATAAGTTTTTATTGCAAGGACAGATAAAATGTGAAAAAACATAAATCATTTCAACAGCCAGGTCTCAGGGAAAAGTGGACCAATATAGTGCCCCTTGGGGTACAAAAAGATCACCTGATCTTCTCCTCAGAAGTCCACCTCCAGATTCTTCATATGTTTTCTTAATCCTTGCAATTGAGAGAATGTGGTATTGCAGGATAGCAATTTCAACAGCATTATGATTGCTATTAATAATTAAAACTAGCCCTTGAGATTTACTTCAGCAGTCATTATTATGATAGTGCCAACAATATAGTTCAATTAATGCCTTTAATCATTATAATAATGGTATATGGTATCATTATTAGCATGATTATTTTTATCCTACTAGGGCATTGACACCCACTCTGGACATGATGCCTGTTTTGTGTACTTGGGGCCAGAGGGTCTGGAAGGAAAGACAGCATTGGTTTTAGCAGAGCAATCTCTCCCTCAGTTCCAGCTCATCTACACTTCAGTTTTAATTAAATTTTGCTTTGATGTCAGTGATTGCTCCATTCAGTTTATGAAAACAATAAGGTGAAATCATTTGGGGATTCTTTCACATTGTGCTTGCTGGTCTTAGAATCCAAGACCAATTGGAATAAAAGGAAAACATATATTTTTGTGTTCATGGGAGTCATGAGGCAACTTATTGATTGGTTCTGTGCCATCTTCTGCATGGCTAATGTTTCCCAGAGCCAAATCTTCCTGATGAGTCTGTTGAATTAAATCCAGAAGTCAGGTATATGAAAAGAAGTAGCTTTGGGACACTATATTAATTTTATCTATCCTATTAAATCCTGACATATTTTTAAGACACTAATAAACCATTTAAGAAAATCTTCAGAGCATCTTGTGTAATAAAACAGATTACTTTAGTAATTTAAATAAACCTTCCATTTTGTCCTCCAACCCATAATTTAGATACAGATTTTGGGTTGAAATCTTAGAATCTCATAAATTGAATTTTCCTAATGGGGAATGCTTATAACTTGAAATGTTGCCTAAGACATGTCTTTCCTTCAGGTCATCTAGTAATTCACATTTAGCTAAGGACCATACAGTGGATTGGAATGGAATACATGTGGCTAGTCTTTTTCTTTTTTTTTTTTTTTGGTAGTACTGGGGATGTAACCCAGGGGCACTCCACCACTGAACTACACCCCTAGTCTTTTTAATTTTTTTTTTTTTTAATTTTGAGACTGGGTCTTGCTAAGTTGCTGGCATTATAGGCATGCACCACTGTATTCAGCATGGTGAGTCTTTTTTACATGCTGGATACTGAGAATCTGATAAAGAGAAAAAAATCATTCCTGATAACCTGGGAGGGCAAATTAGTTGGTCTGTGCTATCTGCATTGAATCCAGCATGGTTTCCCAATTTTTCCATCCTAGACACCCATAAGGCAGCTGAAGTTTCATGTATACAAGGTCAATGAAAGACAGCTATCAACAGGGGAAAGAAAGACCACACTGAATTGAATTCCAGTCTCTCTAGACTTGCTCGATGATCCTCATCCCTTGGCATTGTAGGTTTGGCATTCACTGATACCTCACGGCATAGGCTAGGCAGAGTCATTCACCTTTGTATAGATCTTCTCAATTCCATTAGTTACTTGCCATCAAATTCAAAGGTTTATTGAGTTTTCATTATCATCTGCAAACTGGATCTCCATTTCGCTTGGAATATATGATCTATTAAACAATTAGATTCAATAAATAGTCTATAATCATCATAAACTAGATTTAACAAAAATATGGGGTTTCTATTATACAAATAATTATACCTTGAGATGAAAAAGAATAATATAAATATCATTGATATGGTAGTTTATTGCACCATTGAACTTACCACACCTGAAAACAAAGAGTTGTGCTTTTTAATGATCCTTTAACTAAAGGATGCATTCTTTTATATTCTATGGTCTTCCAGTGAGAAAAGAATGATAAGCTCAAGTTGATTCTATCCTGCAAGTCACAAAAGGAATTATTTTATCATCTTACCTGAGGATCTTTCTGCCAGGATAGTCTGTCATATCTTCTCTTTTCCTAAAGTAGCATGAGCTGTCAGAACGGGAATCTATAAGAAACTAATATATCACAGCAGGACACATTTTATTTCGTAAAAAAAAAAAGATGAATTTTCAATGGCCATCAGTAGGATCAAACCACGTCAGACAGAGAGGCAACACCACAGGGCCATGAAATCTGAGATAGTGAATTTCTGAGCAGTTGTCCCCGGGAGAGAAAATGTGATTCCTGAGCCAGTCTTTCCAGGAGGAAATGGAGTATACTTAGAGCAGGGTAGAGCTCAATTTCTGACTCTGCTACTTAAGAACTCTAATTTCTTCATCTGTAAAATGGGGTAATAGAGCATACCTTCTATGATTATTGAAGATTAGACATAGATATCTATCTATCAATCAATCTATCATATGACACAGAAATAGCTCCAAATGATGATGAAGACTAATGGTAACATCAGCCTGCCAGCTGATGGGGAAGCCAACAGTATATCTGATTCCATGGATCTTTAATGCTCTTTTCCTGGAATTTGAACAATCACAAATAATCTCATTCCCCAATTCCTCATAATTTACTCACCAGTTTTGCCCACCATAAATGTTGTATTTGGAATATAATCAGTTTCCATGATCTTAAAGGTCAAATGTTCATTCATTTAACAAATATTTATTGAGGCCCTACTATGTGCTAGTTACTGGTGATTTATCAATAAGCCAGGTAAGAATGATTCTGCTTTTGTGTCACTTACCTGGCAGAGGGAAAAGAGCTCAATCAAGTCACCATTCAAGTAAATAAAAAAATACAACCATAATAATTGTTAAAAGAGTATTATGATCTCTACATGGGAGCTGGGATCTAGAGAAGTTATAAATTATTGGGCACTTTCAATTATGTGATTGCAGCAGAATTACTGACATCTCTTACTGTTTTGTGTGGTAATAGAAGGTGAAATAAAATACATTCACTAAACACCACTCTCTTGACAACGGCTTGTGATGCTATCTGATTTTTCAATTCTTTAGTAGATTTTGTCTGAATAAAATCTGTAGATTCTAAGAATTTGTCCTCAATTCTATGGAAAATCAGAGAAAAGACTGCTACTACTACTTGCATTTCTAAGTTCTAATGTAAAAATGTGTGTGAACTGTGGACTGAGAATTGCTGTTCCTAGACCTTAAATTTCCATCAAGGGAAACCTGAGCAGTTATACCACATTGATTCCATGATTCTCACTAGCTTGGAAACTGGTAAATTAGTTTTAGTTTCTTCAGCTTTAGTAACTCGAGCACAGCTGTTAAGCAATTGGAAATTGTTTCAAATGGCTTAACTCTCTGATTCCTTCATTTAATATTATCAGTATATTTTCTGGTTTTGACAGGCTTGCCTTTGTGTACTTGTAGTTTATGAAAGTTTTTAACCCACTTCTCTGTTATCTTCTCCTAGTGCTTGTAATGTCTTTTTAGGCACAAGTGTTTCTCCTTCAAGAGCCTCCTGCAAAAAAATTGGCAAAAGAGGACGTGAAAATCCCATGGCTTCTTTTAAACTTATGAAACTTGCTGTTTTCAGACCCACAGGTCTAGAAGAGAAAAATCAAGTTGGTCAAATGCTAGCAGACAGCCCACTTCAAATATCTGCTGACAAGAGTTCTTTCGGTTTGTTTTTCTCAGCATTATATTGCAGCATCTCAGGGTGCTTATTATACAGTAGATGCTCAATAAATATTTGTTGAACAAATAAGCTAAAAATTTGATTTGATCTTAAATTCACTGGCAACTTGCACTTCCTTTCTTTAGGATGGTTCATACAGTTCTCAAAGTATAATGCAATACAGAAATTTACTCTTCATCCTTGTTTTCAACTACATTCTTCTTTCTTCCATCCATTCATTGTCATTGATCTTCATGTGTCAATCACATTGTATTTTCCAGTGCTGTTGGTGGCTTCATTAGCTTGCTCCCTATGTCTTCAATACCCTATAATTTCTTAAATTGAGCTTAATGCGGGCAGCATTTCAGGCTGGCTTAACTGAGGGAGGTTAGAGAGTATTTGTTCCTAAATACCACGTTGAGACAAAGGGTGAGCTAGGCAGGAAGGTACACATCAGGATGCCCCTGGCTGGAGGAATAACCAGTCTGTGTTCTGAAGACAGCTTTAGTTAAGGCTCAAGAGCAGCCACTGCTGCTAGTGTAATTACTGTCACTGAAAGTGGTAACACCCACTGCGAATCCGGCCTTGTTTCCCTGAATAACTGAGATTCTAATTGATAACACACAGAGAACATAAGCAAATCAAGAAGGATAAAAGAAAGCTATTAATTTTAAATAAAACTGCATTAAACAAAGATAAAGGGAAAGAAAATGAGCTTTAAAAGAAAGAAATCTGTGCTCAGGATCAGCCTCTTACGTGTTACTTATGCCTTAGGACTGTGCTATTTTAGTTACCTTATTTCATATTTATGCCAATCCTATGGCATAAGATTATTGTGTGTCCCTTTAATTGATGGGGAAACTGAGGCTTAGAAAGTTTAGTAGAAGAGTGATGGAACCAGACCCAAAGTTGTAGCCACCATATCATACTGCCTCACTTGTAGCTACAGCAGTAATTTTCTCTCAACCATTTCTTGTCACTCATTGAGCATGAGGTACTTAAACATATATATCTCTCTATATATGTTCAATAAAATATACATATATATTCATATTTATAAACTTCAGAGTTGCCTTGTGTTTGACTTAGAGCCAGGTACTTAGGCAAGAAAAGTACTGGAATGTATATACAAATTACTTTGTCTATCTTCCTTTAAATAATCTTGGGTAAAGAAAACAGGATGAAAATTAGAGCAAGGAGAACTGAGTTTGAATTTAACTAGAGACATGGAGGTATTACATATGAAACTATTTTGAATGGCACCTAGCACATGAGAAGTAAGTTCATCAATAGCTGTAAATATAAAACAACAGAAGAAAACACTGTAAATATCTTTTCTTTTGACCCATCTCTTGGAAGGAGTAGAGGTAGGAAGTAGAAAGGGAGAAAGTGGAAGTAGAAATAGGAACAGGAAGGAAGAGAAAGAAACTAGGAGAACATCTGTCCGAAGATACATGCCTCTATTAGGTAGCGGATGAGAGATGGAGCGTGGAACAGTTTCATGTTCATCCTCCTGGCCTTGATTAGTTCCTGCACTCAAGAAGAAGAGTAAAGAAAGCTGAGTGGGGAAACTGAATGCACTAGAAGAGAGGAGAACTTGACTGACTTTGAACTTTGGCAAGACCAGTCCTTGATTAATCCCATTCTTCAAATATGGTAAGGGATGAGAAGCATTCTCTGCAAGTTTTAAATGCCATCAAGAGCTTGGTACTCTTTCTATGAATACTTAAAAATGCCATGAAAATCATACCTATGTCAAAAAATCCATGAGGTCATAATGAGCTATTTGGTTTAAATGTGGGGACAAACCCCTCACACTTGTGCTTACCCTCAAGGCCCAAGACATCATGGACTTTCCTCCAGTTAGTCTCCCTCCTTGCTTTCAGGATGCCCACGTGGAATTACTTGATCTACGTGGGCAAAGGGAACAGGACTTCTGCCAGTGTCAATATGGTAGTCAATGCCTTTAGTAATTAAAGCTTAAGTCCTGTGTACTTCAGGTTGCTCAGCATGCTCAGGGCGTGGTGTTAATAAAAATGTTCTGGTTAACCGAGTAGTTAACAATAGTTGTCCATAGATGGGCTGCCGGTTTTTGAAGAATAACACCACAATTAAACCTAATTCAATTTTTCTTTGATGAAAGCACTTGAGGATCACGCAATTAGTTTCTGCTTTATCATTATTAGTGCAAATTCTCATTGTTCCAGCAAATTTTGGAAGTAATGGCTCATAGAGAACTCATATTGAGAGAATGTCAATGAGCCACTATTTACTCTCTGAGGTTAACTAACCATTGTGGAAATGCTGCTGGCAAAGGCTGTGACTATTCTAGAGGGGAATGGCAAGGGAAGCAAAGTCTCTTTTAACGTGTGTGTCATCTACCATCATTGAAATGGTGCCCACCTGACTGATTCATAAGCCTACAGCATTAACTCCAGCCATCTGTGCTCCTGGGTACTGTGGTGAGTTATAAAGTAGATTCACTACCACCACACAGCTATTAGGGTTACACTTTGGTTATATTGCAAATCATAATTCAAGGGTTTGGTTTTGAATCTATGTTGAAGATGTCTCATTTAAGGGAACTATTAAATTTCCATTATAGCTGTGGTGAATGAAAATCTAATTGGATTCCACAGGCATTTAATGATGGGTCTAATGTGGGCAAAACTCTGTAAAGGCATGGAGATAAGAGATGTAATGTGGTGCTTGGTGATCCTGGGCTTATTGGTTATACAAACGTTCTTTACCTGGTCAGTGAACCTGAGCAACTGGGGAAGGTGAATCAAGGCAGGGAGAGAAGTCAAAACCAAGTGTGTCAGTGAGGATGTCTCACTATAGGCAATGAGGGTGAATCCCCTGGGACTCTGAGATTCTTTGTGGTATTCATATCAGAATTGTCCTACCAGAGAATGGAGAGGGTGAGATATTTCTCTACTGACTCCTAGCCCCTATCAGTTGTGGATCTATATCCAGGGTTGTCACCTCCATGGCATTTCCCAGCACTGAGGCTAAGCAGGCTCTCTGGGTGCTTGAGGAAGCCTTCTAGAAGAGGTGAGAGAAGCAGGGGCTTTAGTGGCAAGCTGTGAGCAGGGTAAACACTATGTACCCCAGTTGCTGGAAAATTCACTTTGGCCTCAGGGACAGGTTTTTGTCCATTGTAACAGCTACATGTGCTCACTAGAGAAAGTTTGGAAAATAGAGAAAATTTCATAATCCTAGGTCTTAGAGATAACCACTGTATCATTCTGGTGTATTTCCTACCAAAAACTGGTTATCCATTGTATGTGTGTGTTCTAGATGTGTGTATTGGCAGTTTTCCCTTATTTTGTTAGAAATTGTTTCTTGTTATTTCTCTACTCTTTAAAGCAGCTTGATCTTTTACTTGTCTCAGGGGTTTTGAAGAAGTGAAAGTAGACAATACTTGAGGTAAATGCAGCTTCCTGTCTTTGGTAAAACCTCAAGAATGTTGCAGAAATTATTCTGCAGGAAAAAGGGAAATCAAGAAGCCCTTAGCAGTAGCAAGAAGGGTACTTAATCTAAGAGTAGAGGGGCTGCTAGAGGCCTGAGATTCTCATGTGCATCAGGGACCCTCCCAGGATGTGGCTGGGGAGATGACCGGAGCTTGGAAGGCCAACTTCTTGGAGATACTGAACCTGAAGCACGAGAACTCATGGCTTGGTTAGCACTTCCATCTAACCCCATGTGAAACACGGAAGTAATAGATCCTCCCTAACAAATGTCTTGAGACTACCAGGATAGTGTCATCTGGGGTTGGGGTGATGGACCAGTGCAAACCATTGGTGCTGACTGAAAACGTTGAGTCATCAGTCTGGTGCTTGTCTCTGTGTGATGTACTGGGACTCTTACTAAGGAGGGGGAACCCCCAGAAATGACAAATGGGAACCATCTCACACTGCTATGGATGTGATCCCATAGTGGCTTTAGTTTCTTTAAGAATAAAACACTTGAAGGGGATATATATATATTTTTTTGTTTGTTTCATTGTACACTAATGGGGTACAACTTTTTGCTTCTTTGGTACACAAAGTAGAGTCACACCATTTGTGTAATCATACATGCACATAGGGTGATCTAAAGCCCTCCCAGTAGGCTCACTTCTTAAAGGTTCCACCACTTTCCAGGAGCACTACACTGGGGACCATGCCTTTAACTCATGGGCCTTTGGGGGACATCCCAGATCCAAACTATGGCAAAACTTCTGCCTGAATTTCTTCTGGTTATATATTTCCTTCTCAAATTAGATTGATACCTGGTTATCACTCATAGGTGAGTATAGGCCGTAATACCCTGAAAAATTGGGATCCTATCTACAGGAGTCTGAGAACCTCCTGTGAGGGTCCAGTGGGAAAGAGGGGTCTGAGGTACTCCATGGTCCCTTAGTGACCAGGACAATCTATTTCTAATGTTAAATGCTATCACGATGTGATCCCTTTGGAAATGAGGCAATGGCTAATGCTTGGGATTGCTCTTAATTCCTGAAATCTAAAAGAAATAAAATCCAGAATTAAATAGAAAAAAAAAAAAAAGAAAGCAAGTAAACAAAGGAAGGTTTTTAATGGTAGATATCTAGATTTTTGTGGGGCTATTACTCTCATGTCATTTGATTTCTGCCCCCTAAGTCCAACCTGCTACCTTTGATATGAGTCACATCAATCCAGATATACAGCCCTTTTTGGTTTTCCATGAGAAATAAAATAAAACTCTATTTCATCTGGTCAGTTTTACTGAAAACTTGAGGTCATGAAGAGAGATCACAATACTCTGCAGTCTCATTCCATCTGACTTTTTTTCTCCTGTCTCCCCTTTATTTTTGAGGCAAGCATGGACTCCTATGGCTGCTACTGGCTCCTTAGGTTGGTACTTGTTCTCATTGGTTGTCAAATATTTTAAATTACTCTGTTCTTGATCACCTTCTGAGAAGCAAAACATTCCTTTTTGTTATACGTTAGTAATGACCTTTTGGAGCATGATCATGTCCTTGGAGGTCTTATACTCACCCATAATTTCCTGAAGGATGTATTTCTTCCAGTTGTAGGCAGTGCCCTTCCTAAAAGGCATTCTGTTCAATAAAGTTATATATGATATAAAATAAGTCTCTTCAAAATATTTAAGTTGAGTTATTGAGAGCATTGTGGCAGAGGCCCACATCCCATTTCATTTTTCTCTTCTTGAGCTTGCATAAGATGACATCCTCTGGTTTCCCTTGCAGTTAGGTTGTGACCATGTGATTAGTCTGAGCAATGAGCCTTGAACAGAAATGAAGCATGTGACTCCTAGGCTGAAGTATTTAAGAGCCAGTGTGTGGTTCCAGCTCTCTTCCTGGGCTATGGCAACTGTAGAAGACATTTGTTGAGATGGTTGGTTTACAAAATGGAAGCAATCTGGATCACAGAGCAGTTGCTCTGGAGAGTTACCTGACTGAGTAGGACTCTGTGGTCCAACTGGGAAACAAACCACTGTTATTTTAGACCACTGAGATTTGGGTGTTATTGTATAACCATGGCATATCTCAAGTTAATGTTTAGATCTTAGCCTAATTAATATGGTCAACACTGGAATAAGACTTCCTAGGTTCCATTCCATGCCCTACCTCTTTATAGCTGTTTGTTCTTAGAAAAATTACTTAATCTTGCTAAGCCTTATTTTTCACATCTTTGTAATAGTACCTTCTTCATAGAGTTGAGAAGGGACAACAGATACGAGAGACTTAAAATACTATCTGCCACACAAGAAGTGTTCAGAAAGCACTAGGTTTTGATGATGAAAATTGTGATGCATAATGGCAATTAAATTCTAAAACAAAGCCATTAGTATAAACATATAAGAAACTCCCAACAATTTCAATGTCCACATTTTATTTATATTGAGAACCAATTACTTATCTAAAGTAAAAACATTAGGGAAGTTATTTGTTGAGTCAATATACATTTATTTGCTCAGAGCAGTAATCTAATATTCTCACATTTACTGCCACAGACACAGTACTTACAAGTAGTACTATTTTAGAAATAACTTTTTGCAACCATGATGTTGTCTATTATTCCTAAGAGCCTGTTTTTGTTCCTTTTTTTCTCTTCGTTTGACTTATCTTTTCACCAACTCATCTGTCCATAAACAGGTGGCCTATTCTTCCTTCTTGTGATCAGTACACATCAAGTTCCCTAGTTCTCCACCTGCCCTGCTTGAGTGTGGTAAGGTGATGGGGAGGGTAGGTTGAGGATGGGAGATGCTTCCACGGTTTAATGCTTGGGTGGCGGAGAGTTTGGCAGTAACCTTCACAAAGTGGGAACAGGAGCCAGTGCTGTACCCATAGTGTGAGTGTGACCTCTGGGGAGTGGCGGTCAGCACAGTAGTTTTTGTCATGAAAGTTTGTAGTGCTGGCAGAACATAGGAGGTGGAATTCAGAATTTCAGTTTTGGGAAGAGTTTGCTCCCGTGTTTAGAAATTAGAAGAGACGTTGAAAGGGATTGAGGTAGAACATAAAAGATTCCCCAAATTCAGGTATGGAAGAAGGAACAGGAACTAGTTAGGAGGACAGAAAAGCTATTGTGGTTAAGAAGACACTGCTCTGCCCGTGAAAGAGGAAGAAGTTTGTGGGGAGAGCCGCCACACGGCAGACACTAAGTATTAAATGAGCAAACGGAAGGACATTTGGCTGTGCTAAACAGCACATGCCATTCAAGCAGAAAGCAAGTGAATCAGCCTCGCTCCTGGCTCTACTTCAATCACACACTTGCATTTATTTATCAATTTTATTTCGTTTGCTTGGTATTTTCCTCCAACTTGGAATTTATTTTACCTTGCTACTTTCATTCATTTTAGAACAAAGTAGGAACTAGAAGCATTTTTTGAAGTAGGATTTGTAAAAAAACAAATTTACCATTTTCATTCTATAAGGAGATATCTACCCAAAAGAATTTTATTGTAAAGCTCTGAGTAAACACATTATCTTAACATCTAGATCCCAAATGCATGTACAGAACAGTCATTATAAAAATAGAAAATTTTCTTTCATCAAATATTTCCATATAATTTCTCTCCTAATGTATAGTATAATACGATTACATAAGGGTCTATATTTAATGTCATGTTAAGAAAAGAGTAGTGCAGGGAATAAGTGCTATTGGTGATATACATATACATATCACTATTAGCACTTATAGCACAAATACATATAAATATAACACATATAACATGTAGAACATACATGCAACATGTGCATGTACCACAGACACAACATATATAACACATACATCACATACATACAAAACATACATCACAATCACATGCAACACATATATCACAAGCAACTAACACAGTGTAAAACACAACACACATCACACATTACATGGACATCACACACATCACACAAAAATCACAACACACAAAACAACACACATCACGTATCATCACATATATCACACATATCACAAAATCACACATAACAAATACAACATGTACAAAACATAACAATGTAAAACAATGCATAAATGCATAACATACACACGATATACATAACACAACGTGTGTGTAGCATGTAAAATGCAAATGTAACACTTGTAACATAAGCACACATGACACCTTCAACACACATATAACATGCAACAAGCATGTGAAATACAACACACATAACACAATGTACACATAACAAACATGACACAACCCAAACATTTTCATTTGTAACAAGTTCCCATGTGCTGCTAATTGGCAACCAGTCTTAGAGAATCACAACCCTAAGATACTCATGCTTGGGAGGAGAAGCAATTAATTGTGCCTAATTAGTGATGTTAGAGGGAAAGTAAATTCAGGCTACAGAGCTTCAAACTTCCTGGGACATTCAGTGCACCTTTTCAATATGTTTACCATCTACATTGAAGGTACCAGGACAAATTCTTAAAACCAGTAGATTTATATCTGAACAGTAAAGTACAAAGGAATCTGTTTCTCTATTTCTGCACCTTATAAATAGCTCAGATCAAAGTAGAATAATTTTCCCCTCCACCTGCCTATCACTTTATGGCTCAAGGGTTCTGAGGGTTTGCTTTGTAAGTTCCAAGTCTTCCAGGGAAAAAAAAAGTCCAATGTATAAAGCTCTCTTCCCTACTCTTCAGAGTCACTCTTTACAATTACAGTGCCCTAAGAAGTGTCACTGTAACCCAAACACCATGCGAAGGTGGTAAGTCAACAAGAGGCAATAAACCTAGAGGTCGCCAGTGTGGGCCTGGGAGTTGATCCACTCTGCAGTGCGCAAGCAGCAAACCAAGTCAATCAACCTCTCCATCTTTCAAAAAAGGACTACAATACTACCCTATTCTAAGGTGGTTATGAGCATACAGTAAACTAATTCAGTTGCTGGCATGTAATAAACTATCAATAAGGTCTTGTTATTACCAGTTTCACCCCCTTCTTGTCCATGAACAGCTTAGCATGAATTGAGATAAATTGTCAAGCAATAAATAAAACAAGAGTTACTAAAATGTGGAAAACTGTTTGGGACCATGAATTGGAGCACTATTCTGAGATGGAAAGACATACCAGGGACACACAATAGGAGGACACCAAAGGAAAGTAAATGATGGGGAAGTATGAGGCACAGGGGTATTAAAGGTGAGCTATATACTAAGCATGTTGTCCATGATGGGAAGAAAGGGCCTCCATGCTAGGAATTAGACTAATTGACCCTGGTTATTGTTTGTTTTTTCTTTCTGGAATTCAAGATCAACCTGCATCAACTGAATCCAACAGAATGAATTCTTGGATTTCTCACCCTCCAAATAGCAGTGAGATGAGTTAAGTACAAATAATATGAAGCAGATGGATTAAATTACCACTTAAGTACACAGGGGGTTGAGAAACAGCTGTGTCTCTCCAGACCCTGAGCCCTCTGCCTTCTCTGCTTTCAAACTGCCTGGGAAATCCATTGCACCTTTTCATCTACCCATCTATCTCTGCTTCTACCAAGAGCCACAGAGACAAGTAGCAAAACTTGGATTACATCATAAGAACAGGTTCCAATGATACCATTATATTTTTAAGAGTGAAACTGCTCTAAAAGTACTCTACTTCTGAAATTGGTCTTTGAGGTTTACTTGTATTTTCTGCCCTTGAAAAGTATAAGAGATCAAGATTCATGACTGTCTGAGTTTAAAACCCTTAATTGCTGTATTCATTCCAAAAACTGAGAAAAACCACAATGTGTGTTGAATGAAGGAATAAATGCACAAGCACTCTCTAATAACTCAGGAAATAGCAGACACCAAGATAAGACACAGGCCTTCAAAGACTCTGCACATTAGAAAGGGATGTAAAATTCAAAGATCAGGACACAAGGAAATAGATAGTACTACATTTGTAGCCAAAGAGCAACAGGAGTTTAGCAAGCAGAGTCCCAGAGAGCAAAGTAGAAATTGTGATTGGTTAACTTGCTTTTACCACCTGCTTGTTGTTTCCTCCAAGAGAGTCATGTCGGGCCTCAGTCAACTGACCTGTGGTGGACAGACAGACCAGTTTCCTAAGAGCTGCACCTTTTTGTGTTTGCAAATAAAATCTTAGACTTGAAGAGACATTTCTGCAAAGGTGACATCGAAGGGCCCACAAAGAGATGAAAAGATGCTCAATGTCATTAAATAAAGGAAAATGTAATCAAAGTCACAATGAAATGTCACCTCACATCTGGTACACATCTACCATAAAAATATAAATGTTAGGAGATGTGGAGCAATTGCAACCCTTTCCTATGGTTGGTGGAAATGCAAAATGGTAGATAGGCGCTATGTCAAATAGCATAGATATTCATCAAAAAATTAAAATGGAATTAACATATGATAGAGTAATTCCATTTCTGTATATTTATTGAAAAAATTCAAAATTGGGATTGCAAAGAGATATTGGTACTCCAGTGTGTGTGGTACTACTATAACCAAGACATGGAAGCCACCTAAATGTTCACTGAGCCACAAGTGGATTAAAGAAAAGTGCATATAAGGGAATGCTATTCAACCTTAACAAACAGTCTGCAGTATGCATCAACACAGATGAAACTTGAAGACACTAGCTGAAATAGCCAGTCATAGAAGGACAATATATATTGTAATGATTCCACTTACATAGAGGCATCTAAAATAATGAAAATCATAGAATCAGGGAGGAGAATGGTCATTGCCAGAGGAAGGGGGAGGTGAAAATGAGAGTTGCTAATTGACAGACATAAAATCCCAGCTTTTCAATATGAGCAAGTTGTGGAGATATGCTATACAATATAGTTCTTATAGTTAAAATTATTCTGTTAAATACTTCGAAGTTTGTGAAGAGAGTGGATCTCATGTTAAGTGTTATTACCACAATACTTTTTTTTTTAAGAAAAAGAAATTTTAACACAGAATTCCAACATATTAAATAGATAAAAATAGAACTTTTCCAGGAGACATTAGGTGGGGCCTCCAATTATCTTGCCACTCAGATCACACAAGACAGAGGCAGAAAGCTCTGGACTAGATGCTTGAAGGTATCATCAAGTCTAAAACGCAGAAGCCTGCAAAATCACTCACAGATGAGATGAACAAAGATGTCTTTGAAGGAGAAGAAGAAAATGGGACAAGTACAAAGGAATTCCAGGAAAGAATTCTTCCTGGTGTAGAGGCCTCTGAGCAGCTCCAGGCAGCCTGCAGTGATGAGCTTGTCCACTGACTTGGGAATCAGAGAGCTGCATTTAAATCTCAATGCTGCTGTGAACATAGCTTCATGATGCCAGACAAATCTTTCAGATCTTTGCAACTAATACCCACATTTTAAAAATGTGTTAAATAGCCTGGCGTGGTGGAGTAGACCTGCGATCCCAGGTGCTTGGCAGTCTGAGGCTGGAGAATTGCAAATTCAAAACCAGTCTCAGCAACTTAGTGAGAGGCTCCAAGCAACTTAGCAAGACCTTGACTCAAAATAAAAAAAAATAAAAATAAAAAGGGTTAGGGATATGGCTCTGTGGTTAAGCACCCCTAGGTTCAATCCCTGGTCCCCTCCCCCAAAATAAAATGGTTTAAATAATGTCTAATATCACAGCATTATAAATTTTTAGTGAGGTGTGTATGGTTTCTATTAATTTTTGTTATGGTAAAAAAATCAACATCTCAGTAACTTTAAGTGTACAATTCATTAGTCTTATGTGTATTTGCATGGTTATGAACTTTTTCATTTTGCAAATCTGCAACTTCACACCCATTAATCAATAACATTCTTTTTCCTCAACCCTCAGATCTTGTAACCAACACTTTATCTTTTGTTTCTATGATTTTGACTATTTTAGTTACCTAATATAAGTTGAATTACACAGTATTTGAATTTTTGTGTGTGCCTACTTAGCATAATATCCTCAAGTTTCATCCAGGATATAATGTGTAACAGGATTTCCTTCTTTTTAAAGGCCGGATAATATTCCATTGTATTCATATACCATACTTTATTTATCTACTATCCTTTGATAAATGTTTGGGTTGTTTCTACCTCTGGAGTAGTGAAAAAAATTGCTACGAGCTGAATATCATATTTTAATAAGCCGAATTCTTCCTAACTATTGGCTTGCTTTCTTGTTCTTTGAGGTTTTTTCTGTTTTGTAGCAAACATAGATCATATGCTATGTCATTTATACTTAATGGATTCTTCCAACCTATTGGGAGGTATGCTACCCATTTTCTTACACCACATCTATGGCCAAGAGGCCAGGAGAGAGAGAGAGTGTATGCTCATTAACTATAAAAAGATGATTTGTCCAGTCAGAGATTGCCTTAGTTTGTTTTTTCTCGATATCATAAAATACCACAAACTGGGTAATTTACAAAGAATAGAAATGTGTTTTCTTAAGTCTTTAGGCTGGAGGTCTGAGATCCAGGCTACAGCATGTGGTGTCTGGTCAGGACCTTCTTGTGCATCCTCATGTAGCAAAAGGTAAAAGACAACGTGAAGCCATTGGGAGGTCTTTCCTTTTTCATGCTGGTTACATCCATCCTAGTTTTATATTACAGTTTTTCTACTAACAGAACTCTTACACACTCATCTTTTAAGATGATATTTTCTCAAATGAGGAAACAGTAGCCCTGCAATATGAAAGGAAAAATATGTACAAACTTTTGCAGCTTAAATTTTATTTGATAGTATGAGTTTTCAGACAATATTTTTATTTTAAAACACTTTACACACAATTAATAATCAACAAGAATATCAAAGATAAGATTGGAGAGCAGAGAAATGCTGTTTATACCTGGAGGCTATTTTGGCCTGTTCCCCAGAATCCCTGAACTGTAACTCCCTCTTCCCTATATGACTGCAGAGCAGCACAGAGGCCTGAGGATGTGTCCAGACACTAGGGCTGCTGGGTGGGTATGAATATCACTCTGCTCTCAGAGAGTGGAATACAGCTTCACCTCTTTCAGTACTTTCTCTTCTTTAGTGATTATATTTTATGCTAAGGACATCTGAGCCGCACTTATAAAAAAAAAACTGTTATCACCCCATTCTCTCTGTCCCTACTCTGGTGGTTTTACACCTTGTGAATCTGGAAAACTCACCGAGGTACATTTTTGAACAACTAGAGATCTCGGCACTGCTCCCGAAGGATCCTGATTTGTGATCTTAACTAGGGCTAAGGAATCTGCAGCCCCATCAGGTGATTCTGAGGTTCTCGGGGCACACAGGGAACCACTGCCCTATCTCACATCACAGCAGTTGTCCCGGCCTCCATGTCCCCTCCAGGGAGAATATAGTCCACCACCACTTCCCATTAATCAGGAAAACCTACCAACTATCGAGGAAACCACCTTTTTGTCCAGTCTTAGTTTTTAAATTCATTACTTTAGCTGAACATTAGTTCATTGATGTTTCAAACATTCACTGAAAAGCTCATGAACAGGGAGCTAAGGCTTCAAGTTCAGGACCACATATTCCCTAAGCACAAGCAGAATCAGCTTGCCTGCTAATTGAAAAGACAGATGTGTGAGCAGCTAAGCTACAGCACAGATCTGGCAAGGGCCATTCAGGAGGAGGGAGTGGGAATACCCAGTGGAAAGTGGGGAGGGGACAGTAAGTCAGTGACATTCAGGACAGGCATGGAGGGAGGAGTACATGGCTCTCAGCAAAGAAAAAAAAAAAGGGAACAAAGGACACAGGCAGAGAACTCATGTGTCCCTTCCATCCTGACACTGCAATGGCCACAGCCTCATTGCTGCAGAGGACAGGGAGATGAGAATGGTGAGAACAGCCTGTCACTTCTAACTGCAACAGGTGGGTACGACCAAGAGCTGAAGAGGAGAGCATTGTGTGGCGATGAATGGAAAGGAGTAGGGCAAGAGCCAGGGGTTGATCAAATCCAGTCAGGATGTAGCCCTGGGCCAGCTCCAGGCCTCTCCAGAGCCAGAGAGTGGTTTCAATGCCCACAACATTGTACCCAGATGTTTTGACATGAGGACCTTATTTCCCATGAAGTCAATGAGACACATTAGTGACTTACACACAGGGGGCTGGTCTCTGCTGATCATCATACCCTCCAAGGGGACATGCTGTTCAACCCTGTCAACCTCCCAGTGTAATTGTCAGGTGTGTGTCTGGAGCTCACTGATGCTCACTTGCTTTTCAATAATTAGTCAGGTGGTGGTCATCAACACTGCACCGAAAATAAAAACAGACTGGGCTCCACTTAATGACTTTTTGATTAGTGAAAATTAATAGCAGAAGAGTCCAAGTGCAGCCTGCTTTGACCTTGGGTGCTGAAGTGGAGGAGCATGATGGCTGAGACTCCCCGATGCCCTTGTTGCGTCTCCGTTGAGAACCACGTGGGGAGGGAAGGGGAATCCAGGCTGGGGTAGTTTGATATTGTTTCGGCCCCTGGAAGAGCCTGAGTAGATCAGTGGAGCCCACAGAACCTGCCTTCAGAACATTATCTTTCCATCTTCCTCCCCTTTTCCCAGCCCTGGTGCTTCTTCCCTCAAAGTACTTTCCAGAAGCCTCACTTTCCCAACTTCCCCATGGAGAGCTGCATAAGGGTGATCCGCCCAGGAGGATCCTCTGGGTACCATTTGGATCTACCACCTTCAACAGGAAATGATAAAGGTGACTGCACAAGGGGTACTCCAGGCAACTCCACCAAAGGCACGGAAACTTCTGGAATAAAGGTTTAAACTCTCTTATCAGGCAGAACCAAATCAGTAGAGGCTTTAGCTAGAAGCAGCACAGATTGGTTCAGAGGAAGTTCATTAAATCCTCCATTCACTTGGAAAGTACTTAGGAATTTATTGTAAGCTCTTGCTTGCTGCTTCAGGTTTACCTCTCAATCCTGGACCACACCCACCCGACCCTGGAGTATATACACATCTATATACAGTTGAGTCCTTGACTTCTGTCCTTACAAGTCTCATAGATTTACCATTGAATTTTATAATTAAGCATAGCATGTCCACTGAACTCTCTGCTCCAATCTTCATCTCAACAAGTGGCAGCTTCCAACTTTCCTTTTGTTCTGGTCTGAAACCCAATGACATCATTCTTCTTTCTTGTACTTCACATTTAATCTATTAGCAAATATAGTTGGAATTCTAGCTTCCCTACAAACCCAGGTTTTGATCACTTCTCATCACCTCCACTACCCTGTCTCTCATCCAAACCACCACTGTCTCTCTTGACCACAGCCTCTCTTTCAGCAACCTCAGAGGGCTGTTGCCATTCAGGGTAAGAGATCATCGTTATTGAATTATGAATTCTTCTTGCTAAACACCAGCACCTGTACTAAGCATTTCATGAGACTGGCTTATTTAATCCTCACAACAACTTCATCAACTTAGCACTAAATTGATGTCCAAGTCTCCAATGGAGAAAACTGAAGGACAGGGACATAATCATCTAGGTTAAATTCTCAGGTCTGCCTAGTTTCTGTCCTCAGTGCCTGACTGGTTGCCTCTTCCTCTATGCAGGGTGTCACCAATGTTCTTCAATAACATATTATTAGCAAAGAGGACATTATTGTTCACACATACAAATGTCCCTCCCTGTGTTGCGTTTCCTTATGGATAAGTATTTGTTTAATTGATGTTAAAAACATGAAGTCATGTGTGTCTAGGAGACCTCACACAAGATATTTGAATGTTTAATGACTTCTAAACTCATAATCCTAAAGCCTATGAGGAATAAATAATTGCAAAATTCCTGCCACTGTGATAGATAAATGTTGGAAGTATTTTGGGAGAAATCTGCTCATGGAAACCTCCCCTAATGACACATCTCATGATGGATCCCTGGTCCTGGCAATGACCCCCTAAACCTCTCTATGTGTAGCCTGAGCCCCAGAGGTGCAAGGAAAGTATTCATTCCCAACTCTTTCTACATCCATCTACACATAAACCTATAGAATATTTTGAAAGTGAATTAGAGTGTCAGGTAAGATATTTACAAGCTAATAAAAAACACAGAAAAAGGATCTTTTACTGCTCCTGTTTTCTTTCCTTCTTCTGTCTCTCCACCCTTCTCCCTCTCCCCTCTTTCCTTCCCTCCCTCATTTCCAACAGGCCAAAAGGGATTCTCTATAACCATACTTAGGAGATTTTTCCAGTTCTCATTTTTTAAAGTACTCCAAAGGTAATACTAAAGATGCGGATTAACGATGTTGACTGGCTAAATGTGTTCAATAATATCCTCTCCTAACAAATATTAAAATGGACTTTGCAGCCAATTCTTTTAGAACTACTTTTACATAGCTTAATATAAGGACAATTTTGCCATTTGCAAATGAAACCAGCAGTAAAAGTGAAACCCCCAGGAAATGATCTAATCTAAACCACATTTAAAATTTATTTGCTAATCACGAACAATTTTTAGAAACTAACCCTTGGAGTGCCAGCCACATTCAAAGGGCTGGAATGTGATTTGTATTAGAAATCCATGGGCAGACTCCAGGGTCTTCCAGCTCTGATCATGTGCAAGGTAAGAAGTGCCATGCAGAGGATGCAGAAGCATTCACAACTCTCTTAGCCACTAACTGGAAAACAGATGTCACTACTCCATGTCCACCCAGCTTGGCCAGTACCCAACAGACTGAAAAAGTGAGACTCAGGAAGTTTCCTATAGCCAGAAAGAAAAAACCAAAGGAATTCACAGGCCATACTCATGATGGAGTAAGAGGATATAAACTATGGATATGGATAAATAGTTTTCATCCTTTCATCAGCGATGCCCTCCGTAGGTGCTGCGAAAGTTTGGTGAAGTAAAGGCCCTGTGTTGGTGCTAGTGTGGGAACGGACACTTCTCAAACGGGAAGGTTCCAGAAGTGATCTGAAATGTGAAGCAGAATGCATGACAGAATCGCCCTCCAGGGGTCAGATGAAGCCTGTGTGGAGGGCCTAGCGAAGTGGAAGTGCACACTGGAGGGTGTTGTCGGGAAGAGAGGCTCACTGCCTGGAGCTCAGAGAGGGAAGAGAGGCGACCCTGAGAGGGAGCCACAGGGCTCCTCAGGGGGACTGAATATGACAATTTGGAAAGGTGGGGCAGAGGCTAAGGGTATCTTAAGCAAGTCTGAGATTTATTTGGGGAGCAACTACATATTGAAATCGTTTAAGTTGTAACAAGGGGAAAAGTAAAATAATCAGCCTGGCCATTTTCAAAGACGCATTTGGCTGTAGACCAGAGGTTGGAGCTCAGAAAGATGAAATGAATGACTTCATGCATGCATTCCTTGATTCAGGAGGTATCAGACATTGGGTGTTGTCAAGCACTTTTCTAAGTATTTAGGATAACACATTAAAAAATAATAACTGCAGAGAGGTCAAACAGAGGACTCATCTCACAAATCCAAACATGAAATAAAAGTGAATAGACAGGATGCCATCCATAAGGGACAGAGTGGACAGATTTGTGGGAATTATAAGACACAGGAAAAGATACTGTGGCAATATGGGTAAGCAGAGAGAAACAAAAATGAAATGAATGTCAAGTCTATGTCTTGAGATGTTTATTGAACTGTAATATTGAAAACAAACTGGGATCTGCAGGTTTGAAGGAGATGTTGATGAACTCAGTCTCCAAAGTTTTCCAAACACTTTAGGGTAACCTGAAACATCCAAGCAGAGAAATCACATCAGAGGTTGTGTGTAAGTGACTGGGCTTGACAGGGTCAGGGATATATTTGCTCAGTGAATGAAATTATGACATTAGGTGAGATGGATGAGGAGGAATGTAGAAAGTGAAAAGCAGAGCCCTGAGGAATTCCACCTTCTTAGGTTCTTTGAAGGAAGCTTAGATCTGACAGCTACTGAGAACTGATGAAAGAAACTGAAAAGGAATAAGCAGAGAAGCTGAAAAGAACAGGGCTTTAAGCAAGAGGCACGGTCAACAGTAATAAATGTTTCTATGAGGTCAAGTGAGGCAATGACGAAAACCACCCATAGGAAGGTTACGTGGAGGGCTTTGCTGAAAGCAGTCACAACAGTGTGATGGGTGGAACCACATCATGGGTGAGTGGAGGAGTAAACATTGAAACTAGAGAAGGTGAGGACAACTCTCTTATGAATGTGGCTGAAGAGGGAGTCAGGAGAAAGCATGGCCAACATACAAGTTGACCCAGATCAAAAAAATTATGTATGTGGATTCTGATTCCCAGGAGAGAGGACCAGCTCTGGTGAGACCAGTCCCAGGCACACTTTCAACTTGAGCCCACCCCACCACAGCAATTTTAGGAATTATTCTGACTTCCCAACCTCAACCTGATTCCAGCTTGTTTCTCTTCGTTTCATCTTATAAATAGGAAAAATTGGGGTTAAAGCATCTTTGGAGACAATACAGTTACTGGGATTAAGTAAATTTAATGATATGGTAAGCTGTGAAAAATCAGGGAGGTACAAGAATCAGGCTACTATTAGAAGAGAGATATCCCCTCCATTGTGGCACAACAAAAGAAGGAAAGGGAAAGTTAGCATGCAGGGACATTTGTGAACTTTGTAACCAAAGTTGACGTGGCTCATGTCTGAGGGCTCTCTACTCTCTCCTAAAGAGGAACCAGATGCCTCATCTTCGTGAATGACTGAGATATTTGGTTTAGAAGTCTGAGGACAGTGGGTAAGAGGACTGGGTAAGAGGTGAAGCAATGAATGCAAAGTCTGGGTGCGATGGAAGAGGAGGGTCACGAGAATAATTGAGCCATGAAGCTCAGACACTAATCTGATGTGAGCTTGGAAAAGTTTTGGTTCCACACTGGGGCTGTGCAGGCTCAAACTGAGTGGGGGAGGTAGCCCTCGGGAAGACACTGAGTGGAGTGTGTGGATGGGTCAGTCATCCCGCCTCACACCACTCATGCTGATCCTGGAGCCTGGAAGGAGAGGCAGAGCCTAATGAGGATTGCAAACTGAGGAGCAGGGACTGGATGGTCATTAGGTAAGAGCCTGTAGGAGAGATCAGAGCCAGACAGAACCCACATTCGTGAGCACAAAGAAAGCAAGGTGTCAGAAGAGCCAGCTAGACACCCCGTGCATGGAGATGGCAGCGTGCAATCTGTCAGCCTGGGATAGAGGGGGAAGGTACAGGGGAGGTGGTACCATCAGGAGGGACCCAAGTTTGGGTCACAACAAAGAGGTATAAAGAGTTAAAAGGGAATAGTTGGAAGATACAGTGGAGTGAGTTGAGTACTGAATGGGAGTTCTGAAAGTCAAGGGAATGGGAGCAAGGAGATAAAGGAAGGTCTAGTTCTATGTCGGAGGAGAGGAGACACAAAGAATGACACAAAAAGGAATGTATAAAAGCAGGGACGAACTAAGGATGTATGGAAAAGATTAGTGAATCCCTGTCCTTGCCATCATATTTCAGCATTTGCTCAACACTTTAAAAGACATTAGGGGATATCTGATTTACCAAAGACAAAATTGTGTTTTTAATGTGCTGTTACTTGCAGACATGCAGAAGGATGAGTTACAAGATTCTCCCTCATTTCCTCTTCTCACCATTTGAGACAGAAAACAGATATTAGAGGAAGACCCTACTCTGACCTCATTTTCCTTATTGAGGAATTTCTGTAATATTCCCAGCATTCGTGGCTCCAGAACTCTTGCTCCCTATGATGGGGTGATGCATCTGATCAGTGAGCTTGGGAGATGTGTGTATGTATGTGTGTGGCTTGGTGTCTTCTCTCTTTCTGCCTCTTGGTTCTACCTGCTCTCAGGATGCACACATGAGCTGCTCTCTGCCAAAGGGAGTTCCCTGGGGGACACCCACAGATAATGAATTAGTAGAGCCCTGCCAGGGGTCATATGCACAGCACTTTCTAACTAACAGGTGAACTATTGTGTAGTCCACAGTGAACTCAAACAAGAAGCCACTTTCTCAGTGGTAAAGCTAATATTTTCATTTCTATCCATCTGCACCCTGTGTTCCCTATCTCAGAGGCCTCCAAACTCAGGAAGAAAATACATATGCTGTCTTTTATTTTCTTGTTCCTCCAAAAACCAGTTACCACACATAGGGAGTTAACACAACACAAAGTATTTTAGAGTTCTGTAGGTCACAAGTCCCCAAGGTTATGACATGGACATCTCAAGTGGTCATTGTTCTGCCTACCACAAGTTTGACTTTCTGCCATCCCACCTGAAGGCTCAGGTATTACTGTCTTACAGATGTGGGTGGAAGGGGAAACAGTATTAGCTATCCAACCAGGAACTTCCACGGTTTTGTATCCAAAAGCCTAGATCCATTATCTGTATTTGGCTAAATGACTTGGAAGATCTAAGGAGAAAGAACATTTAATGAAAACATGGAAAAGAGGGATTTCCTCCATATTGGTAAAAGGTTTTCAGAGCTTAGGAGGTAAAGAGAAAAATCTGTGGGTCCTGAAGTCAGCCAAGAACTTTCTACTCACCTCTGCATGTGGAAGCAATGGCTGGGCATGTCCAGGGAGGAAGGATCCCAGCCCCAGGACTCCCAGGCCCAGGGAACTTTTCCCATTCTCCATGGGAATGGTAAGGAGAGAAAACCACCAGACCTCATGGAATTGCTGTGGCCTGGACAATTGCCACAGTGACCAGGACAGAGTGGGGATCAAACGCTCTTCTCCCATTTCCTGATTCATCATTAGAGAAACTTGCTTACAATAAATGCTACGTGTTTTAACCTCTTCATGACCAGAAAGGTTCTCATTGTCCTCTTCTTTCTCCTCCTCACCCTCCTCTTCCTTCATGATTTTCCAAACCAGACAATTTCTTGGAGAGCACATTAAAATATTTGAATTTCAAATAATAAATCACTGATTTTCCGTAAATGAAACAATGCCATCATCGTTCAACTTCTCTAGCCAACTGAGATATGAGGTGCCAGTTGGCTGATCTTAAGGCTGATTGATAGATTGTGTAGGAACAGAGATGAAATGGGTAGAGGTAAAAAAATAAATATTTTCTAAAACTTTCACTGAAGAATATTATAGAAGGCTACTATGTAAAGCAGAGCTAATGAACATTTCCTGTGAGGAAATATCAGCTAACTATAACTCTCCACTCTCAACTTGTCTGAGAGTTTTGGCATGCCCCCTGATCTGGTTCTGCTGCAAATCACAGAGCCAGAGGCACATTAGAGGGTGGCTGAGGGCAACCAAGATGGCTGAGATGGTGGCAGGCAGGACTGTCCAGAGTTCAGCTGCACTTGGTCTGGTGGCCTGAAACTTTGGAATGGAGCAAGGGGCTCCTTTGCCTCCTGGTTTGACCCATGAGCATTGGGATGGGTGTGTCCAAGGTGCCAGCAGGAACTTGCTATCCAACTTGGCATTTGGGTCATTCCTGAAAAAGTACTCTCCTGACTGGGCTTCCGTCCACAAGCTCTAGTACCAGTGTGGATTTGATTCCCCCAAGTACTATTTGCCTGACTTACCCTCCTGAAGATAATTCTATCTGGATTCTTAGTGCTCACAGCAGCCATTTATCAGATCCTTGTTTATTTACTCATTTGTAGCTGCATCCTATTTGTGTTTCCTAGGGAGAACATCCCATTATCTAGAACTTATGGGAGGGTCATTTCTAATACTTTCTTCTCCCTTTCCCCAAGCTCCTCCTGTGGAAGCTCACAGAATCTACAGCCAGTGCACTGGGTGTTTGCTCCCACACCAGGACTCAATTGGAACAAAGGCAGAGGGAAATTCAGAGGTCAATGCAGCCAGAAGTGGTGGAGGAGCTGTGACACCGGGACAGCGTGGTTCAGCAGCACGGCCCTGGCTGGGTGTCTGACTGCCTCAGCCAGCACTCCATGGTTTCCTGTCCATTTGCCCGTTTGGGACCTACATCTTCTATCAATTCAGGGTCTCTCCCATACCCTGCTAGCAAGTGCTCTTTCTGTTGAAGATGGTTTGCTGAAGTCAGGAACCTGATAGTTATATATTCGATAAAACTTTTAAACAATTAGTCAAAATTTTACCTTCCTTATTCCTCCCTATTCCAATTAAATATCCAGTTGGGATAGGGACAGATGAAAAATGAGTATAGGCCAGTTTGGACTTGGACTGGTCCTTGCATCATCTCTGAGAATAGTACAATCTATTCCCAGAAAAGGGAGAGAGAGAGAGAGAGAGAGAGGAGGAGAGAGAGAGAGAGAGAGAGAGAGAGAGAGAGAGAGAGAGAGAGAGAGAATGGTTGTATTTAGGAAAAATTGTGTCATAGGAGAAGGAGGGTGTTCCTACCATTCACCTGTATTGGTGACATCAGTGTTTCTTAGAAAACACCAAGAATTCTCAGAGCTTCAGACACAGAAATTAAAATCGAGCCATAAAATTAAATCGAAAACACTACCTCTTCTTTCTGTATAACCGTTTGGATCACACACTTTGTGTGTGATTCAGATAATCACACACAATTAACTCCATGTTACCAGAGTTCATATAGGTTAACACGATGAGAACAAAATGAAAAGTGCAATGAAAGAAAAAAAAATCTCAAAGGACCCTGAAAGATAAATCAAAAGGAGTAAATATATCAGTCAAACTCCTTGGCATTTCAAGTTCATTCTATTCACCACAGAATGTAGTCCATCTTGCTCCTCTTCTTTCACAGAAAGGAGGCTGAGAAAAGTCTAAATTTTTAAATGCATTTATTTAAAGAAAAGTAGTATAAGAATTTGAAAAAAAAATGTAGACCTGAAAGAACATGACAGGTGAGATCAAACCAAGAGTCCACAGAGAAAGAAAAAATTTCAGTTGAAACATTATAGAGAAAGCACACTTCCTGTGAGAGGGTGTTAAGGCAATCATTTGCCCAATTAAATATCATGGTTATTAAAAGTGGTCAATGAGGCTATTGCAACCAACTACAATATATTGAAAATAAAACAGCATATCCAACAGGGTTCCAAAGTACTCTGTGAAAGCTGAATAGCTGTTTACCAAGCACAGAACCATGAACTCAACCTGTAAATGACTGCCAACCAATTCTAGGAATTTTCATAGATTATATGATAGTGGGAACTGCTCAGTTATCAGGGGACCATTACTCAAGAACTCTGGGGATGACAACTCATATCATTTGGTTATACCATATTTACTTGTATTTGGAGATTGATAACTGCATCCACACACATACACCCAGTGGTACAGGTGACAGAAATTATATGAGAGTGATGTAGCAAGTGTCTTCAAGAAGTGAAACCTAAATCGCAGGAGGAGCCTATCAAGCAAGTTGAGTTGGTCACGTTTTCTTGCTGTGACCCAAATACCTGACCAGAACAACTTGTGAAGTTTATTTTGAGGTCCCAGATTCAGAGATTCCGTCCATGTTCGGTAGACTCCGTTGCTCTGTCCTGGGAGTGAGACCAAACATCATGGCGGAAGGGCATAGCAGAGGGAAGCTGCTCACTTTGTGGCAGCCAGGAAGACAAAAGAGAGAGGGTAGAGCCAGGGCTTATGGCTCAGTGGTAGAGCGCTCGCCTGGCGTGTGTGAGGCACGGGGTTCCATTCTCAGCACCACATATAAATAAATGAATGAATGAATAAACACAAAATAAATAAATAAATAAAAGAAAGGTTCCTTGACATCTAAAAAAAAACCATTTTTAAAAAAAGGTGTAATCCCAAGGGCATGCCCCCAATGCCTACTTCCTCCAGCCACACTCCACCTGACTACAATTATCACTAGTTCCATGGCCCTTTACATTACTACTCTACCAGATGGATGAATCCTCGGATCAGGTTCCAGCTCTCACGATCTAGTCATTTCACCTCTGGACATTCCTCATGAGCTAATTGGGTTAAATTCATACACAAACCATACTCAAACCATAACATGAGACCTAAGGAATTCTTGTTCATGAAGTTTGAATGCTTGGTACTAGCTCTCGCTCAATATACTTCCATCGTTTTGAAAGCTTTTTACCTGCACCACCACAAATGGGGGGAAATGAAATGTGAGTGTCCATATCTTGAGAACTTGTCAAGTCCTTTCAATTGCACCGTGCATCCCGCACCTATTCATCCCTGTCCGCATTAGCATGTGACTGATATCTCATGGTAGATGTGATTTATTTAAGCCAGTATCTGTTGTCAGCCTTCTGTAAGCACCAAACAGCACAGATAT
The DNA here is from genome assembly GCF_902686445.1 of Sciurus carolinensis. Lineage (NCBI taxonomy): Eukaryota > Metazoa > Chordata > Mammalia > Rodentia > Sciuridae > Sciurus > Sciurus carolinensis. The sequence continues at coordinate 61,900,050 of NC_062225.1, read as the reverse complement.
GCAGTACCTGCTGTCAGTGGAAAATGCATGGCCTACTTTGCCCTCTCCAGCCATTTTCTGCTATATATGGGAGAGAGAGATGAGACCACTGCATGTTTAGAAGTTGAGTGAGTGCTGAGGCTACATGCCTGCTGCAGGGAAAATGCTCAATGTAACAACTGTAGGGTTTCATAAGTGTATCATATATGTTGTATATCATTATATGTATATCATGTATGGTGCATGTTAAGTGGTACATGCATGATGCAGGATTACTATATGCATGTTTAATCTTATATGTTTTACATGCATGCTGTGCTGGGTGTAAAGTGTATGTTGTGTGTAACATGCATGCTATATACATGATGCCAGTGTTTCATAAGTATGTTTTGTTACGTGCATGTCACAAGTATGTTATCTGTATTTAAAATGTATGGGGTATGTGACATATATATTACTTTGTGTGAGTCTTACATGTATGTTCTGTGTAGTGCATGTTGTGTGTGCATTCCATGCATAGTATGCTTGTGCTATGTCATGCACACTTCTATATGTCATAAACATGTTAAATGCATCTCACAGCATGCTGTATGCATGTGGCATGCACATCATATAGGTCACATGGATGCTATTGTATATATGTATGTTTTCAGTCACATGTATGTTGCCTGGATTTCATGTGCCTGGCACTTATTTGTCACATGCATGTTATATGCATGTCACACATGTGTTATTTTTGTGTTACATGTGTGTCAAAATAACACAATACAACATATTACATTGTAACATGTATACATAACACACCACACATTCATCTCACATACAACACACATATAACAATTTTTTTTTGACAGTACAAAAAGGAATTAATTTTATTGATCAATGTAATAATTAAAAATATTTAAAAAGAGAAGAAGTTCCAAAAAAAGAAATCAAAGCTCAGGGAAAAAAATATACTCACAGTACTTATCAAGAAGTGTTATAGAAATCCTGATCACTGTTCTTAGATGATAGGCATCTCCAAAAGAAAAAGGAAAACCAAATACTCAAAATTCCAAATAATCTCAGCCCTTGATATTCAGGGAATCCAGAAGAGGAGACACACCCTAAATCACAGCTTAGGAAGAGTTTCTCAAATATTCACTTTACCATGATTTACATTCAGATTAATGCTATCCAAAACTCTTGAGGCTACAGTACAGAGAAGTACACAAGAGGGGATTTTCTCTCTCCTCCCCTCCTCACATCTTTGCCCAGAAAAGCCTCAGTGGATCTACCTAGGCCCCAAGAAGAAGGATCCAGTGAACCAGCAAAATGGAGATAAATTAAGAAAATGCAGATCTAGACAGACTTTGGTTCAGAAAATTCACTGGTTATCTCTCTGACATTAGGAAAACAAGGTGGAAGGTCTTCTTGTGACATTTCTCTTCAGAACAGCTCTTCCAGTTCTACTAGGGACTCTGCTCCAGTCTGAGAGCCAACACTGCTATCAACACATATGCAAGTTCAACTCTGGAAGAGTTCAGCACTTCAATATAATCCATAATTCACCTAGAACCAAAGAGCCCACATGGAACCACCCTGATTGCAGTTGCACACTGACCACCATGCCAGAATATCAAGTATGGGTGCTATTCCTGAAGGAGGCTTGGAGAGATCAGCATCCTCATCACTTCATTGCTACCTTCTAGGATTTGGTGGACCCTGAAATCGCGCATATACTGCTGAACAGCATAATCTTTCAGGTAGCCGTAGCCTCCATGCATCTGTAAAGCCTGGTTGCAGATTGCAAAGCATTCTTCTGTAGCAAAGAACTTGGCCATGGAGCACAGAGCCACTGCATCTTCCTGCTTCTCCTGCAGAGCCACTGCAGCACTATGGACAATCAGCAGTGAGGCAACCAGCCTTGTTGCCATATTTACTAATTGGAATTGCAGGTACTGGTTATTGGCCAGAGGTGCTCCAAACTGCTTTCGAACTTTGAGGTGATCTCGGGTGAGGATGATTGAAGCGTGAGCAGCATCCAGAGAGCAGGAAGCAATATTGATACGTCCTCCATTCAGTCCTTTCATGGCTATGAGGAAGCCCTGCCCCTCACTCCCAATTCTGTGGGCCACAGAGACAGCACAGTCTTTGAAGATTATGGCACGAGTTGGCTGGGAGTTCCATCCCACCTGGCAAAAATCAGGGACTGGGTGGCTGCCCAACAAGCCACCACACAGGGTGGGCCTCCCTGTAGACAGAAGCCTGTGAAGCATGGGGTCCAGCACACTGACATTTTTTCTCCTTCTTGCCAAAACTGAGGCCAGGGGTCCCTTTCTCAACAACTATGCATGAGATGCCTTTTGGGCCTGGTCTTCCAGTTCGGCACATGACTATGTAGATATCTGATTCACCACCTCCACTGATGAAGGCCTTGGAGCCATTGAGGATGTAATGATCTCCTTGTCGTTTAGCTGAGGTCAAGAGGGATGCAGCATCACTCCCACTTCCTGGTTCAGTGAGACAGTAGGAAGCAAACTTCTCCAAGGTACAGAGCGGTGGGCAAAATTTGTGCCTCTGTTCGTCACTTCCAAAGCTATCAATCATCCAGGCATACATGCTCACTTTGCTTGACCAGCTTGGTCACTCACTTGTGGATGCTTATGTAGGCTGTGGTACTGGTGCAGCCTGTTGCCAAGGCTTCAAAGATGACAGAGGTATCAAGCCTTGACAGTCCAGAACCACCGACGTCTGTGTGGACGTAGACACCCCCAAAGCCTAGCTGGGCTGCCTTCCGCATCACATCCACAGGGAACACCTCCTTCTGGTCCCACTCTGCCATATTTGGAGCCATCTCCCAGGCAGCGAAGTCAAAGGCCACTTCTGAAATTCTTTTTGCTCTTCATTTAGTCCCATGGAAGCTGTGGGCAGGATTGCACACATTCAATTGATCGATGCAGGTGGTCAAGCTCCGGTGGCGGGTGTTTGCGGGGGCCAGGAGACTACTGCACAAGCGCCCAAGACGCACTCCGAGGTTCCGGTAGCCGCACCACATTGCCATGGCTCCTGCCTTAGCCAGAGCCAGTGAGCCCTACATATAACAATATTACATACACATATATGAGATGTACAACTGGAAGTGACACAATATGAGACGTATGTGTTGCACACATGACATTCACATAGCATATTTGTATCTTCAGACAGAACATTTCTGCAGTAACCAAAAAGCAAGACTGCTTATTAGAGTTGGAGATGATTTTCCTTTGTAGATATTGAAGATGTTGGGATTTTAGTTCCATTATGTTTCTGAACTGTCCATTCCAGAATCTGGCTCTACTGCATTTCCTTTGACTTGAAATCTAGGACCTTGCGTTCAGTTGGGCCTGCTGACTTGGCCATTTCCATGCACTGCAGCACACAGGTGTCGGCTCCCACCTGGGCAGCAGCTGAAGGCTGCAGAATTTGTGCCTTGACTGCTGGAAGCTGCCAGCCCAACATCCATGGATCTTTGGCTAGAAGTGCCATGCCCTTTGCATCCAGTGGGCAATTTCTCTTTCCGAAGCCCTTCTGTTCTTTGGCAGCCAGAACCAGATGTAGAGAAAATGGACAGCATGGAGTTGAGTCAGGCAAAAATGGTACTATTTGGGGGAGAGGGTCTACTTGGTGAGACAGCCTCAGCTGCACTCACTCAACTTCTAAGCATGCAGTGGTCTCATCTCTCTCTCCCATAAATAGCAGAAAATGGCTGGAGAGGGCAAAGTAGGCCATGCATTTTCCACTCACAGCAGGTACTGCATATCTGTGCTGTTTGGTGCTTACAGAAGGCTGACAACAGATACTGGCTTAAATAAATCACATCTACCATGAGATATCAGTCACATGCTAATGCGGACAGGGATGAATAGGTGTGGGATGCACAGTGCAATTGAAAGGACTTGACAAGTTCTCAAGATATGGACACTCACATTTCATTTCCCCCCATTTGTGGTGGTGCAGGTAAAAAGCTTTCAAAACGATGGAAGTATATTGAGCGATAGCTAGTACCAAGCATTCAAACTTCATGAACAAGAATTCCTTAGGTCTCATGTTATGGTTTGAGTATGGTTTGTGTATGAATTTAACCCAATTAGCTCATGAGGAATGTCCAGAGGTGAAATGACTAGATCGTGAGAGCTGGAACCTGATCCGAGGATTCATCCATCTGGTAGAGTAGTAATGTAAAGGGCCATGGAACTAGTGATAATTGTAGTCAGGTGGAGTGTGGCTGGAGGAAGTAGGCATTGGGGGCATGCCCTTGGGATTACACCTTTTTTTAAAAAATGGTTTTTTTTAGATGTCAAGGAACCTTTTATTTATTTATTTATTTATTTTTTGTTTATTCATTCATTCATTTATTTATATGTGGTGCTGAGAAAGGAACCCCGTGCCTCACACACGCCAGGCGAGCGCTCTACCACTGAGCCATAAGCCCTGGCTCTACCCTCTCTCTTTTGTCTTCCTGGCTGCCACAAAGTGAGCAGCTTCCCTCTGCTATGCCCTTCCGCCATGATGTTTGGTCTCACTCCCAGGACAGAGCAACGGAGTCTACCGAACATGGACGGAATCTCTGAATCTGGGACCTCAAAATAAACTTCACAAGTTGTTCTGGTCAGGTATTTGGGTCACAGCAAGAAAACGTGACCAACTCAACTTGCTTGATAGGCTCCTCCTGCGATTTAGGTTTCACTTCTTGAAGACACTTGCTACATCACTCTCATATAATTTCTGTCACCTGTACCACTGGGTGTATGTGTGTGGATGCAGTTATCAATCTCCAAATACAAGTAAATATGGTATAACCAAATGATATGAGTTGTCATCCCCAGAGTTCTTGAGTAATGGTCCCCTGATAACTGAGCAGTTCCCACTATCATATAATCTATGAAAATTCCTAGAATTGGTTGGCAGTCATTTACAGGTTGAGTTCATGGTTCTGTGCCTGGTAAACAGCTATTCAGCTTTCACAGAGTACTTTGGAACCCTGTTGGATATGCTGTTTTATTTTCAATATATTGTGGTTGGTTGCAATAGCCTCATTGACCACTTTTAATAACCATGATATTTAATTGGGCAAATGATTGCCTTAACACCCTCTCACAGGAAGTGTGCTTTCTCTATAATGTTTCAACTGAAATTTTTTCTGAGTTCTCTGTGGACTCTTGGTTTGATCTCACCTGTCACGTTCTTTCAGGTCTACATTTTTTTTTTCAAATTCTTAGACTACTTTTCTTTAAATAAATGCATTTAAAAATTTAGACTTTTCTCAGCCTCCTTTCTGTGAAAGAAGAGGAGCAAGATGGACTACAATCTGTGGTGAATAGAATGAACTTGAAATGCCAAGGAGTTTGACTGATATATTTACTCCTTTTGATTTATCTTTCAGGGTCCTTTGAGATTTTTTTTTCTTTCATTGCACTTTTCATTTTGTTCTCATCGTGTTAACCTATATGAACTCTGGTAACATGGAGTTAATTGTGTGTGATTATCTGAATCACACACAAAGTGTGTGATCCAAACGGTTATACAGAAAGAAGAGGTAGTGTTTTCAATTTAATTTTATGGCTCGATTTTAATTTCTGTGTTTGAAGCGCTGAGAATTCTTGGTGTTTTCTAAGAAACACTGATGGCACCAATACAGGTGAATGGTAGGAACACCCTCCTTCTCCTATGACACAATTTTTCCTAAATACAACCATTCTCTCTCTCTCTCTCTCTCTCTCTCTCTCTCTCTCTCTCCCTTTTCTGGGAACAGATTGTACTATTCTCAGAGATGATGCAAGGACCAGTCCAAGTCCAAACTGGCCTGTACTCATTTTTCTTCTGTCCCTATCCCAACTGGATATTAATTGGAATAGGGAGGAATAAGGAAGGTAAAATTTTGACTAATTGTTTAAAAGTTTTATGGAATATATAACTATCAGGTTCCTGACTTCAGCAAACCATCTTCAACAGAAAGAGCACTTGCTAGCAGGGTATGGGAGAGACCCTGAATTGATAGAAGATGTAGGTCCCAAACGGGCAAATGGACAGGAAACCATGGAGTGCTGGCTGAGGCAGTCAGACACCCAGCCAGGGCCGTGCTGCTGAAACACACTGTCCCGGTGTCACAACTCCTCCACCACTTCTGGCTGCATTGACCTCTGAATTTCCCTCTGCCTTTGTTCCAATTGAGTCCTGGTGTGGGAGCAAACACCCAGTGCACTGGCTGTAGATTCTGTGAGCTTCCACAGGAGGAGCTTGGGGAAAGGGAGAAGAAAGTATTAGAAATGACCCTCCCATAAGTTCTAGATAATGGGATGTTCTCCCTAGGAAACACAAATAGGATGCAGCTACAAATGAGTAAATAAACAAGGATCTGATAAATGGCTGCTGTGAGCACTAAGAATGCAGATAGAATTATCTTCAGGGGGCTACGTCAGGCAAATAGCACTTGGGGGAATCAAATCCACACTGAGTACTAGAACTTGTGGACGGAAGCCCAGTCAGGAGAGTACTTTTTCAGGAATGACCCAAATGCCAAGTTGGATAGCAAGTTCCTGCTGGCACCTTGGACACACCCATCCCAATGCTCATGGGTCAAACCAGGAGGCAAAGGAGCCCCTTGCTCCATTCCAAAGTTTCAGGCCACCAGACCAAGTGCAGCTGAACTCTGGACAGTCTGCCTGCCACCATCTCAGCCATCTTGGTTGTCCTCAGCCACCCTCTAATGTGCCTCTGGGCTCTGTGATTTGCAGCAGAACCAGATCAGGGGGCATGCCAAAACTCTCAGACAATTTGAGAGTGGAGAGTTATAGTTAGCTGATATTTCCTCACAGGAAATGTTCATTAGCTCTGCTTTACATAGTAGCCTTCTATAATATTCTTCAGTGAAAGTTTTAGAAAATATTTATTTTTTTACCTCTACCCATTTCATCTCTGTTCCTACACAATCTATCAATCAGCCTTAAGATCAGCCAACTGGCACCTCATATCTCAGTTGGCTAGAGAAGTTGAACAACGATGGCATTGTTTCATTTATGGAAAATCAGTGATTTATTATTTGAAATTCAAACATTTTAATGTGCTCTCCAAGAAATTGTCTGGTTTGGAAAATCATGAAGGAAGAGGAGGGTGAGGAGGAGAAAGAAGAGGACAATGAGAACCTTTCTGGTCATGAAGAGGTTAAAACATGTAGCATTTATGGTAAGCAAGTTTCTCTAATGCTGAATCAGGAAATGGGAGAAGAGCGTTTGACCCCCAGTCTGTCCTGATCACTGTGGCAATTGTCCAGGCCACAGCAATTCCATGAGGTCTGGTGATTTTCTCTCCTTACCATTCCCATGGAGAATGGGAAAAGTTCCCTGGGCCTGGGAGTCCTGGGGCTGGAATCCTTCCTCCCTGCACATGCCCAGCCATTGCTTCCACATGCAGAGGTGAGTGGAAAGTTCTTGGCTGACTTCAGGACCCACAGATTTTTCTCTTTACCTCCTAAGATCTGAAAACCTTTCACCAGTATGGAGTAAATCCCTCTTTTCCATGTTTTCATTAAATGTTCTTTCTCCTTAGATCTTCCAAGTCATTTAGCCAAATGCAGATAATGGATCTAGGCTTTTGGATACAAATTCCTGGAAGTTCCTGGTTGGATAGCTAATACTGTTTCCCCTTCCACCCACATCTCTAAGACAGTAATACCTGAGCCTTCAGGTGGGATGGCAGAAAGTCAAACTTGTGGTAGGCAGAACAATGACCACTTGAGATGTCCATGTCCTAACCTCAGGGACTTGTGACCTACAGAACTCTAAAATGATTTGTGTTGTGTTGACTCCCTACATGTGGTAACTTATTTTTGCAGGAACAAGAAAATAAAGGACAGAATATGTATATTCTTCCTGAGTTTGGAGGCACCTGAGATTGGGGACATAGGAAATAGATGGATAGAGATGAAAATATTAGCTTTACCACTGAGAAAGTGGCTTCTTGTTTGAGTTCACTGTGGACTACAGAATAGTTCACCTGTCAGTTAGAAAGTGCTGTGCATCTGACCCCTGGCAGGGCTCTACTAATTCATTATCTGTGGGTGTCCCCCAGGGAACTCCCTTTGGCAGGGAGCAGCTCATGTGTGCATCCTGAGGGCAGGTAGAACCAAGAGGCAGAAAGAGAGAAGACACCAAGCCACACACATACATACACACATCTCCCAAGCTCACTGATCAGATGCATCACCCTATCATAGGGAGCAAGAGTTCTGGAGCCACAAATGCTGGGAATATTACAGAAATTCCTCAATAAGGAAAATGAGGTCAGAGTAGGGTCTTCCTCTAATATCTGTTTTCTGTCTCAAATGGTGAGAAGAGGAAATGAGGGAGAAACTTGTAACTCATCCTTCTGCATGTCTGCAAGTAACAGCACATTAAAAACACAATTTTGTCTTTGGTAAATCAGGTATCCCCTAATGTCTTTTAAAGTGTTGAGCAAATGCTGAAATATGATGGCAAGGACAGGGATTCACTAATCTTTTCCATACATCCTTAGTTCATCCCTGCTTTTATACATTCCTTTTTGTGTCATTCTTTGTGTCTCCTCTCCTCCGACATAGACCTAGACCTTCCTTTATCTCCTTGCTCCCATTCCCTTGACTTTCAGAACTCCCATTCAGTACTCAACTCACTCCACTGTATCTTCCAACTATTCCCTTTTATCTCTTTATACCTCTTTGTTGTGACCCAAACTTGGGTCCCTCCTGATGGTACCACCTCCCCTGTACCTTCCCCCTCTATCCCAGGCTGACAGATTGCACGCTGCCATCTCCATGCACGGGGTGTCTAGCTGGCTCTTCTGACACCTTGCTTCTTTGTGCTCACGAATGTGGGTTCTGTCTGGCTCTGATCTCTCCTACAGGCTCTTACCTAATGACCATCCAGTCCCTGCTCCTCAGTTTGCAATCCTCATTAGGCTCTGCCTCTCCTTCCAGGCTCCAGGATCAGCATGAGTGGTGTGAGGCGGGATGACTGACCCATCCACACACTCCACTCAGTGTCTTCCCGAGGGCTACCTCCCCCACTCAGTTTGAGCCTGCACAGCCCCAATGTGGAACCAAAACTTTTCCAAGCTCACGTCAGATTAGTGTCTGAGCTTCATGGCTCAATTATTCTCGTGACCCTCCTCTTCCATCGCACCCAGACTTTGCATTCATTGCTTCACCTCTTACCCAGTCCTCTTACCCACTGTCCTCAGACTTCTAAACCAAATATCTCAGTCATTCACGAAGATGAGGCATCTGGTTCCTCTTTAGGAGAGAGTAGAGAGCCCTCAGACATGAGCCACGTCGACTTTGGTTACAAAGTTCACAAATGTCCCTGCATGCTAACTTTCCCTTTCCTTCTTTTGTTGTGCCACAATGGAGGGGATATCTCTCTTCTAATAGTAGCCTGATTCTTGTACCTCCCTGATTTTTCACAGCTTACCATATCATTAAATTTACTTAATCCTAGTAACTGTATTGTCTCCAAAGATGCTTTAACCCCAATTTTTCCTATTTACAAGATGAAACGAAGAGAAACAAGCTGGAATCAGGTTGAGGGTGGGAAGTCAGAATAATTCCTAAAATTGCTGTGGTGGGGTGGGCTCAAGTTGAAAGTGTGCCTGGGACTGGTCTCACAGAGCTGGTCCTCTCTCCTGGGAATCAGAATCCACATAATTTTTTTTGATCTGGGTCAACTTGTATGTTGGCCATGCTTTCTCCTGACTCCCACTTCAGCCACATTCATAAGAGAGTTGTCCTCACCTTCTCTAGTTTCAATGTTTACTCCTCCACTCACCATGATGTGGTTCCACCCCATCACACTGTTGTGACTGCTTTCACCAAAGCCCTCCACGTAACCTTCCTATGGGTGGTTTTCGTCATTGCCTCACTTGACCTCATAGAAACATTTATTACTGTTGACCTTGCCTCTTGCTTAAAGCCCTGTTCTTTTCAGCTTCTCTGCTTATTCCTTTTCAGTTTCTTTCATCAGTTCTCAGTAGCTGTCAGATCTAAGCTTCCTCTAAGGAACCTAAGAAGGTGGAATTCCTCAGGGCTCTGCTTTTCACTTTCTACATTCCTCCTCATCCATCTCACCTAATGTCATAATTTCATTCACTGAGCAAATATATCCCTGACCCTGTCAAGCCCAGCCACTTACACACAACCTCTGATGTGATTTCTCTGCTTGGATGTTTCAGGTTACCCTAAAGTGTTTGGAAACCTTTTGGAGACTGAGTTCATCAACATCTCCTTCAAACCTGCAGATCCCAGTTTGTTTTTCAAGATTACAGCTCAATAAACAGCTTAAGACATAGACTTGACACTCATTTCATTTTTGTTTGTCTCTGCTTACCCATATTGCCACAGTATCTTTTCCTGGTGTCTATAATTCCCACAAATCTGTCCACTCTGTCCCTTATGGATGGCATCCTGGTCTATTCACTTTTATTTCATGTTTGGATTTGTGAGATGAGTCCTCTGTTTGACCTCCGTACAGTTATTATTTTTTAAAGTGTTATCCTAAATACTTAGAAAAGTGCTTGACAACACCCAATGTCTGATACCTCCTGAATCAAGGAATGCATGCATGAAGTCATTCATTTCATCTTTCTGAGCTCCAACCTCTGGTCTATAGCCAAATGCGTCTTTGAAAATGGCCAGGCTGATTATTTACTTTTCCCCTTGTTATAACTTAAGCGACTTCATATATAGTTGCTCCCCAAATAAATCTCAGACTTGCTTAAGATACCCTTAGCCTCTGCCCCACATTTCCAAATCTGTCATACTCGGTGCCCCTGAGGGGCCCTGTGGCTCCCTCTCAGGGTCGCCTCTCTTTCCCTCTCTGGGCTCCAGGCAGTGAGCCTCTCTTCCCAACAACAAACTCCAGTGTGCACTTCCACTTCGCTAGGCCCTCCACACAGGTCTCATCTGACCCCTGGAGGGCGATTGCATTATGCATTATGCTTCACATTTCAGATCACTTCTGGAACCTTAAAGTTTCCGTTGTGCCCGTTCCTACACTAGCACCAACACTGGACCTTTCCTTCACCACAGTTTCCCCAGCGCCTACGGAAGGCACTGCTGAGTGAAAGGATGAAAAGTATTTATCCATATCCTTAGTTTACGTCTACTTGCCCCATTGAGTATGGCCTGTTCATTCCTTTAGTTTTTCCTTTCTGGCTATAGGAAACTTCCTGAGTCTCACTTTTTCAGTCTGTTGGGTACTGGCCAAGCTGGGTGGACATGGAGTAGTGACATCTGTTTTCCAGTTAGTGGCTAAGAGAGTTGTGAATGCTTCTGCATCCTCTGCATGGCACTTCTTACCTTGCACACGATCAGAGCTGGAAGACCCTGGAGTCTGCCCATGGATTTCTAATACAAATCACATTCCAGCCCTTTGAATGAGGCTGGCACTCCAAGGGTTAGTTTCTAAAATTGTACTTGATAAGCAAATACATTTTGAATGTGGTTTAGATTAGATCATTTCCTGGGGGTTTCACTTTTACTGCTGGTTTCATTTGCAAATGGCAAAATCGTCCTTATATTAAGCTATGTAAAAGTAGTTTTAAAGGAATTGGCTGCAAAGTCCATTTTAATATTTTCGTTAGGAGAGGATATTATTGAACACATTTAGCAAGTCAACATCGTTAATCTGCATCTTTAGTGTTACCTTTGGAATACTTTAAAAAATGAGAACTGGAAAAATCTCCTAAGTATGGTTATAGAGAATCTCTTTTGGCTTGTTGGAAATGAGGGAGGGAAGGAAAAGAGGGGAGAGGGTGGAGAGGCAGAAGAAGGAAAGAAAACAGGAGCAGGAAAAGATCCTTTTTCTGTGTTTTTTATTAGCTTGTAAATATCTTACCTGACACTCTAAATTCACTTTCAAAATATTCTATAGGTTTATGTGTGGATGGATGTAGAAAGAGTTGGGAATGAATACTTTCCTTGCACCACTGGGGCTCAGGCTGTACATAGAGAGGTTTAGGGGGTCATTGCCAGGACCAGGGATCCATCATGAGATGTGTCATTAGGGGAGGTTTCCATGAGCAGATTTCTCCCAAAATACTTCCAACATTTATCTATCACAGTGGCAGGAAATTTGCAATTATTATTCCTCATAGGCTTTAAGATTATGAGTTTAGAGGTCATTGAACATTCAAATATCTTGTGTGAGGTCTCCTAGACACACACGACTTCATGTTTTTAACATCAATTAAACAAATACTTATCCATAAGGGAACGCAATACAGGGAGGGACATTGGATGTGTGAACAATAATGTCCTCTTTGCTAATGATATGTTATTGAAGAACATTGGTGACACCCTGCATTGAGGAAGAGGCAACCAGTCAGGCACTGAGGATAGAAACTAGGCAGACCTGAGAATTTAACCTAGATGATTATGTCCCTGTCCTTCAGTTTTCTCCATTGGAGACTTGGACATCAATTTAGTGCTAAGTTGATGAAGTTGTTGTGAGGATTAAATAAGCCAGTTCTCATGAAATGCTTAGTACAGGTGCTGGTGTTTAGCAAGAAGAATTCATAATTCAATAACGATGATCTCTTACCCTGAATGGCAACAGCCCTCTGAGGTTGCTGAAAGAGAGGCTGTGGTCAAGAGAGACAGTGGTGGTTTGGATGAGAGACAGGGTAGTGGAGGTGATGAGAAGTGATCAAAACCTGGGTTTGTAGGGAAGCTAGAATTCCAACTATATTTGCTAATAGATTAAATGTGAAGTACAAGAAAGACAGGAAGAATGATGTCATTGGGTTTCAGACCAGAACAAAAGGAAAGTTGGAAGCTGCCACTTGTTGAGATGAAGATTGGAGCAGAGAGTTCAGTGGACATGCTATGCTTAATTATAAAATTCAATGGTAAATCTATGAGACTTGTAAGGACAGAAGTCAAGGACTCAACTGTATATAGGTGTGTGTATGCTCCAGGGTTGGGTGGGTGTGGTCCAGGATTGAGAGGTAAACCTGAAGCAGCAAGCAAGAGCTTACAATAAATTCCTAAGTACTTTCCAAGTGAATGGAGGATTTAATGAACTTCTGACAGAATCTGTGCTGCCTCTAGCTAAAGCCTCTACTGGTTTGGTCCTGCCTGATTAGAGAGTTTAAACCTTTATTCCAGAAGTTTCCGTGCCTTTGGTGGAGTTGCCTGGAGTACCCCTTGTGCAGTCACCTTTAACATTTCCTGTTGGAGGTGGTAGATCCAAATGGTACCCAGAGGATTCTCCTGGGCAGATCACCCTTATGCAGCTCTCCATGGGGACATTGGGAAAGTGAGGCTTCTGGAAAGTACTTTGAGGGAAGAAGCACCAGGGCTGGGAAAAGGGGAGGAAGATGGAAAGATAATGTTCTGAAGGCAGGTTCTGTGGGCTCCACTGATCTACTCAGGCTCTTCCAGGGGCCGAAACAATATCAAACTACCCCAGCCTGGATTCCCCTTCCCTCCCCACGTGGTTCTCAACGGAGACGCAACAAGGGCATCGGGGAGTCTCAGCCATCATGCTCCTTCACTTCAGCACCCAAGGTCAAAGCAGGCTGCACTTGGACTCTTCTGCTATTAATTTTCACTAATCAAAAAGTCATTAAGTGGAGCCCAGTCTGTTTTTATTTTCGGTGCAGTGTTGATGACCACCACCTGACTAATTATTGAAAAGCAAGTGAGCATCAGTGAGCTCCAGACACACACCTGACAATTACACTGGGAGGTTGACAGGGTTGAACAGCGTGTCCCCTTGGAGGGTATGATGATCAGCAGAGACCAGCCCCCTGTGTGTAAGTCACTAATGTGTCTCATTGACTTCATGGGAAATAAGGTCCTCATGTCAAAACATCTGGGTACAATGTTGTGGGCATTGAAACCACTCTCTGGCTCTGGAGAGGCCTGGAGCTGGCCCAGGGCTACATCCTGACTGGATTTGATCAACCCCTGGCTCTTGCCCTACTCCTTTCCATTCATCGCCACACAATGCTCTCCTCTTCAGCTCTTGGTCGTACCCACCTGTTGCAGTTAGAAGTGACAGGCTGTTCTCACCATTCTCATCTCCCTGTCCTCTGCAGCAATGAGGCTGTGGCCATTGCAGTGTCAGGATGGAAGGGACACATGAGTTCTCTGCCTGTGTCCTTTGCTCCTTTTTTTTTTTTTTTTTTTTGCTGAGAGCCATGTACTCCTCCCTCCATGCCTGGCCTGAATGTCACTGACTTACTGTCCCCTCCCCACTTTCCACTGGGTATTCCCACTCCCTCCTCCTGAATGGCCCTTGCCAGATCTGTGCTGTAGCTTAGCTGCTCACACATCTGTCTTTTCAATTAGCAGGCAAGCTGATTCTGCTTGTGCTTAGGGAATATGTGGTCCTGAACTTGAAGCCTTAGCTCCCTGTTCATGAGCTTTTCAGTGAATGTTTGAAACATCAATGAACTAATGTTCAGCTAAAGTAATGAATTTAAAAACTAAGACTGGAAAAAAGGTGGTTTCCTCGATAGTTGGTAGGTTTTCCTGATTAATGGGAAGTGGTGGTGGACTATATTCTCCCTGGAGGGGACATGGAGGCCGGGACAACTGCTGTGATGTGAGATAGGGCAGTGGTTCCCTGTGTGCCCCGAGAACCTCAGAATCACCTGATGGGGCTGCAGATTCCTTAGCCCTAGTTAAGATCACAAATCAGGATCCTTCGGGAGCAGTGCCGAGATCTCTAGTTGTTCAAAAATGTACCTCGGTGAGTTTTCCAGATTCACAAGGTGTAAAACCACCAGAGTAGGGACAGAGAGAATGGGGTGATAACAGTTTTTTTTTTTATAAGTGCGGCTCAGATGTCCTTAGCATAAAATATAATCACTAAAGAAGAGAAAGTACTGAAAGAGGTGAAGCTGTATTCCACTCTCTGAGAGTAGAGGGATATTCATACCCACCCAGCAACCCTAGTGTCTGGACACATCCTCAGGCCTCTGTGCTGCTCTGCAGTCATATAGGGAAGAGGGAGTTACAGTTCAGGGATTCTGGGGAACAGGCCAAAATAGCCTCCAGGTATAAACAGCATTTCTCTGCTCTCCAATCTTATCTTTGATATTCTTGTTGATTATTAATTGTGTGTAAAGTGTTTTAAAATAAAAATATTGTCTGAAAACTCATACTATCAAATAAAATTTAAGCTGCAAAAGTTTGTACATATTTTTCCTTTCATATTGCAGGGCTACTGTTTCCTCATTTGAGAGAATATCATCTTAAAAGATGAGTGTGTAAGAGTTCTGTTAGTAGAAAAACTGTAATATAAAACTAGGATGGATGTAACCAGCATGAAAAAGGAAAGACCTCCCAATGGCTTCCCACTGTCTTTTACCTTTTGCTACATGTGGATGCACAAGAAGGTCCTGACCAAATACCACATGCTGAAGCCTGGATCTCATACCTCCAGCCCTCAGACTTAAGAAAACACATTTCTATTCTTTGTAAAACCCCCAGTTTGTTGTATTTTATGATATCAATCAAAAGAGACTAAGGTAATGTCTGACTGGACAAATTAGCTTTATATAGTTATTCAGTACACTCTCTTTTTCTTTCCCCTTACCTCTTGGCCATAGATGAGGACTATTGGTTTTAAGAAAAAGGTAGAGTAGCCTCCAGATAGGATGGAGGATACTGTTCTATATAAATGACACGGTATATTATCTTTCTTGCTACAAAACAAAAACTAAGTCAAAAAATAAAGAAAGAAAACCAATAGTCAGGGAGAATTGGGCTCATTAAAATATGATATTCAGTTAGCACCAATTTTTCTCACTGGTCAAGAGGTAGAAACACCCAAACATTTATCAATGTACAGTAGATAAATAATGAATACAATGGAATACTATTCAGCCTTTTAAAAGAAAGAAATCCTGTTACTCATTATATCCTGGATGATACTTGTGAAAATTATGCTAAGTAAGCACTCACAAAAATTTAAGTACTGTGTAATTCCACTTATATAGGTAACTAAAGTAGTCATGGGAACAGAAGGTAGAATTTTGGTTACAAGATCTGAGGGATGAGGAAAAAGAATATTATTGTTTAATAGGTGTGGAGTTGCAGATTTGCAAAATGAAAAAGTTCATAACCATGAGTTGTACACTTAAAATTACTGAGATGATTTTTTTACCATAACAAAAAATTAATAGAAACACATACACACCTCACTAAAAATTTATAATGCTGTGATATTAGACATTATTTAAACCATTTTATTTTGGGGGTGGGGACCAGGGATTGAACCTAGGGGTGCTTAACCACAGAGCCATATCCCTAACCCTTTTTATTTTTATTTTTTTATTTTGAGTCAAGGTCTTGCTAAGTTGCTTGGAGCCTCTCACTAAGTTGCTGAGACTGGTTTTGAATTTGCAATTCTCCAGCCTCAGACTGCCAAGCACCTGGGATCACAGGTCCACTCCACCATGCTAGGTTATTTAACCCATTTTTAAAATGTGGGTATTAGTTGCAAAGATCTGAAAGATTTGTCTGGCGTCATGAAGCTATGTTCACAGCAGCATTGAGATTTAAATGCAGCTCTCTGATTCCCAAGTCAGTGGACAAGCTCATCACTGCAGGCTGCCTGGGGCTGCTCAGAGGCCTCTACACCAGGAAGAATTCTTTCCTGGAATTCCTTTGTACTTGTCCCATTTTCTTCTTCTCCAAAGACATCTTTGTTCATCTCATCTGTGAGTGATTTTGCAGGCTTCTGCGTTTTAGACTTGATGATACCTTCAAGCATCTAGTCCAGAGCTTTCTGCCTCTGTCTTGTGTGATCTGAGTGGCAAGATAATTGGAGGCTCCACCTAATGTCTCCTGGAAAAGTTCTATTTTTATCTATTTAATATGTTGGAATTCTGTGTTAAAATTTCTTTTTCTTAAAAAAAAAAGTATTGTAGTAAGAATGCTTAGCATGAGATCTGCTCTCTTCACAAACTTTGAAGTATTTAACAGAATAATTTTAACTATGAGAACAATATTGTACAGCATATCTCCACAACTTGCTCATAATGAAAAGCTGGGATTTTATGTCTGTCAATTAGCAACTCTCATTTTCACCTCCCCCTTCCTCTGGCAATGACCATTCTCCTCCCTGATTCTATGAGTTTCATTATTTTAGATGCCTCTATGTAAGTGGAATCATTACAATATTGTCCTTCTATGAGTGGCTATTTCAGTTAGTGTCTTCAAGTTTCATCTGTGTTGATGCATACTGCAGGCTGTTTGTTAAGGCTGAATAGCATTCCCTTATATGCATATACCACTTTTCTTTAATCCACTTATGGCTCAGTGGACATTTAGGTGACTTCCATGTCTTGGCTACAGTAGTGCCACACACACTGGAGTATAAATATCTCTTTGGGATCCCAATTTTGAATTTTTTCAATAAATATACAGAAATGGGATTACTCTATCACCTGTTAATCATTTTAATTTTTTGATGAATATCTATTTGACATAGCACCTATGTACCATTTTGTATTTCCACCAACCATGGGAAAGGGTTCCAATTTCTCCACATCCCCCCAACATTTATATTTTTATGGTAGATGTATACCAGTGTGAGGTGACATTTCATTGTGACTTTGATTACATTTTCCTTTATTTAATGACATTGAACTTCTTTTCATCTCCTTGTGGGCTCTTTGTATGTCTTCTTTGCAGAAATGTCTCTTCAAGTCTAAGATTTTATTTGCAAACACAAAAAGGTACAGCTCTTAGGAAACTGGTCTGTCTGTCCACCATAGGTCAGTTGACTGAGGCCCAACATGACTCTCTTGAAGAAAACAAGAAGTAGGTGGTAAAAGCAAGTTAACCAATCACAATTTCTACTTTGCTCTCTGGGACTCTGCTTGCTAAACTCCTGTTGCTCTTTGGCTACAAATGTAGTACTATCTATTTCCTTGTGTCCTGATCTTTGTATTTTATTTCCCTTTCTAATGTGCAGAGTCTTTGAAGCCCTGTGTCTTATCTTGGTATTTGCTATTTCCTGAGTCATTAGGGGTGCTTGTGCATTTATTCCTTCATTCAACACACATTGTGGTTTTTCTCAGTTTTTGGAATGAATACAGCAATTATGGGTTTTAAACCCAGACAGTCATGAATCTTGATCTCTTGTACTTTTCAAGGGCAGAAAATACAAGCAAGCCTCAAAGACCAATTTCAGAAGTGGAGAATATTTAGGGAAGCTTCACACTTAAAAATATAATGGTATCATTGGAACCTGTTCTTATGGTGTAATCCAAGTTTTGCTACTTATCTTGTGGCTCTTGGTTGAAGCAGAGGAAGATGGGTAGAAGATGAAAAGGTGCAGTGGATTTCCCAGGCAGTTTAAAAGCAGAGGACACAGAGGGCTCAGGGTCTGGAGATCCACAGCTGTCTCTGGGTGCATTTAACTTCCAAATAACTTTGTAAGTGCTTGAGGTTCAGTGAACTCAATGTATTTTGCTAACAGCCTTTGAATTTGTTTCTCAACCCCCTGTGTACTTAAGTGACAATTTAATCCATCTGCTTCATATTTATTTACACTTAAGTCATCTCATTGTTGTTTGGAGGGTGAGAAATCCAAGAACTCATTCTGTTGGATTCAGTTGATGCAGATTGATCTTCAGTTCCAGAAAGAAAAAACATAAGCAAATATCAGGATCATTTAGTCTAATTCATAGTATGGAAGTCCTCTCTTCCCATCATGGACAACATGCTTAGCAATTAGCTAACCTTTAATATCCTTGGCCTCCTACTTCCCCGTATTTGCTTTTCTTTGGTGTCCTCCTTTTGTGTTTCCCTTTATGTCTTTCCATCTCAAAGTAGTGCCCAATTCATGGTCCTAAACACAGTTTTCCATATTTTAG
Organism: Sciurus carolinensis; assembly: GCF_902686445.1. Lineage (NCBI taxonomy): Eukaryota > Metazoa > Chordata > Mammalia > Rodentia > Sciuridae > Sciurus > Sciurus carolinensis. Next base: position 61,881,183 of record NC_062225.1, on the reverse strand, counting down.
TAACTCTTGCTTTATTTATGACTTGACAATTTATCTCAATTCACACTAAGCTGTTCATGGACAATAAGGGACTGAAATTGGCCAAACCAAAATGTTACTGAGAGTTTATTACATGCCAGCAGCTGGACTAGTTTACTCATAACCACCTTAGAAGAAGTCCTTATTTGAAAGATGGAACTTAGGCACAGAGAGGTTGAGTAACTTGATTGTACTTTTTATTCCCTATAGAGTAGATCAACTCCAAGGTCTACATTGGCAACCTTTGTTTATTGCCTCTTGTTGACTTACCACCTTCTTAAGGTGTTTGTGTTTAAATGGTACTTCTTAGGACACTGTAATCTTAAAGAGTGATTCCAATGGATAAGAAGAGCACTTTAGAGACAGAACATTCATTTCTTTTCAGAAGACTGAGAGCTTACAAAGCAAACCCTCCGGACCCTTGAGTCATAAAGTTTGATGTGAGGGTAAGTGGGAAAATTATTCTACTTTCATCTGAGGTTGGTTCATAAGGTCCAAAATACAGAAATGGGTCCCTTTGTATTTTAAATGTTCAGATGTGAACGTCCTGATTTCAAGACTCTGTCTTGGTTTCTTCAATGTAGATGATAAACATATTGAAAAGGTGCACTAGATTGCACCTTTCCCAGAAGGTATGAAACTCTGCAACCTGAATTCGTTTTCCTTTTAATATCATTAGTTTGACATGACTAACTTCCCCACCTTCCAAGCATAAGTATCTCAGGGTTGTGGTTTTCTAAGAGTGGCCACCAATTAGCAGCACATGGGAACTTGTTACAAATGAAATTCTTGGGCTCTGTCCCAAACCTACTGAATAAGAAACTCTGGGGTGAGGGTTCATCAGTCTATTTTAATCAGTACTTCAGGTGATTCTGATCTACACTCAAGCTTTGAATCCCTTTATCTGTGGACAAAGTCAATAACATTTAATTTGTACCCTTATTAACAACAAAATATGATAAGAATTGGGGACCAACGAGATCCTAGCTGACTCCACTGGAAGCAAACATGCTTTGAATGTGAGATATGTGAACCCAGAAAGAGATATTAAAAATCTAAGTGAACCGGCTGGAAAAGTTTTGACAGCAGTAAAATCACAAGGCATTGAACTCTGAAATCTTCCTGGTAAAGAGCAAGTCTGACTTCTGACCCTGGTTACCTAGGGTGGTAAAAGAGAGGTAGTACATGGTAGGAAAAGACCACTGTTTTAGCATCCTGCCATAGAGTACTCGAGACTGAATGTCTTAAACAACAGAACTTTATAGTTTCACAGTCCTGGAGGCCAAAAGTCTGAGGTCAAGGTGTCAGCATGCCCATGCTCCTTCTGAAGCATCTAGGAAGAAGTTTCCTGTCTCTCTTTCCCAGATTCTGGTGGCCTTACATGACCCTTGGCTTCCAGATGCATTACTCCAATCTCTTTGAATGATATTCTCAGTGTCTTCACGTCATCTCTCTGTGTGTGCCTGTCCCTGTCAAAAGTGCCCTTTTTATAAGGACTCTAGTTATATTGGATAAGGGCCCACTCTAACAACACAATTTCCATTTGATTACTTTTCTAAAGAATCTATTTCCAAATAAGGTCCCATTCTGAGATACTGGGGGTTAGAACTTAAACACATCTATTTTGGTTTTAATCCATAAAGTTGTGTGTAGAAGGAGAGCAAGAAATGAAGGAAGGAGAAGGTGGGGGCAGAGGGTGTTCTTTTGGTGGAAATAACTCAGAGAAGCAGGGTGAGATGATTGCTCCTCTTTGTAGGGCTTTCATCTGTAGCTGAGGCAAAGGCTCTCTCCTCCTGCTGATACTTGATAGCTGCTAAGCAAGTGGGCCTTTAGGTGACCCTTGCTCTGCTTTTTCCTGCCACATTTGGGTGCTACATGTTCTGGATCAGTCCACTGCAGGCACCGTTTCTCCCTTCCCACAACCAATAGTGCACAGAGTAGGGAGACCATGGCATTAGCGATAAAGGGTATGAAGTGGATGTTTTATTCTCTAAGTCTCTGTTTTCTTATCTATAGAAAGAATAATAATACCTCACTGCCTCCTGAGATAATGCCTGTCACCTGTAGTAAATCCTATAAAGAACACAATCCAACAAAGGTGTCAAAAATGAGGATGGTTTAAATAATCTCTTCCTTCACCTTCAGTCCCAAGTCTCACTCCATGTGGGAATTTTTGAGGTATGCTGAAGTCTTATACTAAAGGGAACTATAAAATGCATGCACGGATGGGTTGACAAGGACACTTTTCCAGAATGCAAAAATTTCCAGCTGCTTCTAGAACTCTTGTAGAGCCTTGGAAAGTTAACCAAATTGTAGAATGGGAGGCTAATAGAATGACATCTGTTGCATCACCAATATTCTATTTCCCCCAGAGGCCCCTACCTTTCTGATTGCCTTTGGTATGGAGATTGGGTTCTGACCCTTACTTCTCTTCATCTCTTGTGTGGAGGCAACCAGCTCTCATGATGAACTGCTTCTTCTTTTAGACTCCAAACCTCCTCAATGCCTTCTTTTTACAGGATTTAGCTCTTGCATTCTCCAGAGTCTTAGCTTTTACAACATCAGCCTTCAACTACTGAGCCATTTCATTACTTAAGAGCAACATGATTTTGCTGTCTCTAAAATCCCAGGCCCAGCTGACCATGGCAGTGATTTCTTAGTGCAAATCAGTGGGACCGAGACCACTGAGGGCTGTTGGGCCCACTCCATTTCTCCCCTACTGCTGCCCCTGCAGAATTTCTCCCTGTCTTATTCTCAGCTACTTTTCAGTCTGTAAAATGGAGCTAACTCTCACTACTGACCCTTATGGTTAAGTATGCAGGGATGAGAGTGCAACTATTTGTTAATAGGAGACACAGCATCTGACTTGGGCATCCTGAGTTTGAATCTTGACTTTGTTACTTGGTGGTTATGTGACTTTAGACAGGTTACTCAACCTCTCTGAGGTAAGCTGAAATTTCTAGTCTTTTAAAATGATGAGAGAGAGAGACAGGAAGATGGTGGAAACAAGCTAGGCAGCGAATCCTGATCTCCTCACAACAGAAGGAAAAGCAGAATTGAGTGATGGGTGACAAAATAAATGTGCTAAGACTTAATATTACAAAGTATGTGACCTAGAAATCCTGGATGATAGGTTGCCAGAGTAGAAAAGAAACTTAAGAGTCCCCTAACCCTGAACCCAAAGCTGAGTGTGGAAAGAGGGGAGGGACAACAGAAAGAAGGGGGAGTGGACATCTTCTAAGCCCACTCACTTAAAAGCATTTGGAAAGAGACAAAAATTTAAAGCATGATGGTAACAGAAATGTCCTTAAAACAGAGCAAACAGTTCAAAACAAAATCATGAAAAGTAAACTGAGCTAGGGGTCGGCAGCCTTCTTGTGGAGCCCTCAGCTGACTAGTCACCCCCTTAATCAGCACGGTATTTTCCCAAGTCCAGACAACTGCAAAAGAAAACAAAGGGAAGTCACTGTAGTGGAACTTCTTAAGGATCTGGCCGGAAAGAACTTCTAGAAGGACCATTATGAGTTCCAAATCACTGAAACTCTTCTCCCTCCACCTTACCACAGGCAAGGAGAATGGGCTGATGGAGACCTATACCCGCAGCTGTGCCTCACCCGCTTAGCATGATGCAGGCAAGGGCAGGAAGCTCTGTGCAGCATCTGCTCACTCCACTCAGACAGAATCAGTAATGAAGCAACTTTGGCCCTGAGCAAAGGAAAGTGGATTCACCAGACCTCAACCATTGACACTGGAGGGAGGCACCATGGGAAGCCTAGGGACAGTCCCAGGATCATGGAGTTATACCAGAGGCAGGCTGCCTGAATATTTAATGACATAGAGATCTAGTGGAAAATTGCCAGAGCCTTTGCAGCAAAAGGGGCTGCTCCTAGTCTTAACTCGCAGACATCCTGATCTGAGACCACAACTGGTGAGTGAAAAAGCATTGTTTGGATACTTGTGAGATCTTGTATCAGAGTTAGTAAACAGAGGGAGTCAACACCCACCATTCATACTCCGGAGCGGTGGAAACCAGAATCTAGGTGAACCACCTGAGATCCTTCACTATGGTGGTGTTAGTAGGGGGAATACATCTCACCATAGAATAGCCACAGAAAACCCACAGAGTTTCTGACCTCACAGACAGCCACCAGGACCTTCACTACCATGAAAAGATCCCAAAGAGGGGAGAAGGTACATGGCGAACCATAGCAAATTACAGGTATACTCCAAAACCTGCACAGAGAAGAAAGTCAATTCACAACACTGCACCCTCTGAGCAGTCAGCCTCAGGTCTCCAAGTTGACAAACAAGAAGCTGCTGGTAGGAGGTTCAGAGCAACTAGGAAATTGGCTCCTGTACCCCTGCAACTCGGGAGAGATCCACAGCCAAAGACCAATGGACATCTGCTAAATGTCCAAAGCCCAATGAAATCCAAACCAAGATTCATCAAGAATTTTCTTCACCTTCACATAGTTTACTGTAAACAACTCGAATGTCAATTTTGATCATATGAATAACTCTTTAACTCAAACAATAACCAACATTGTACCTTCAATCCATTTGAATGTATTTCATCTAATAGTTTAAAGCATTAATTTGAGTCAATCTTTCTATCTTTACTTTCTTAACTCTAGTTTATGCTTACTCCTCTTATTCCCTACTCATTCTCTTGCATTCTCTTGTACTGCCTCAAATACCCACTATACATCTATTTCTCCTTTCAACTTGGTGTATTCTTTTATATCATCTGTTTCTCATTTCTTTCTTTTTCCCTCTCCTTTTTGTCCAATCTTTATTTCTCCCCTCTTTTAGCTTACATAAGTTTATAATAAGTTTACTAAATTTTAAAGTTAACTTTTGACCTACTCCAGAATTTTATTACAAGTTTATATCTGAATTTGAGGAACCATGGAGAACAATTACAAGTTTTTGTTTCTTATAAGGTTGAATGGAATGAGACTTGGCTTTGAAGTGGTTATAGTAAATAGGGCTCAGTGGCATCTCTTAAAGTGGTGCTGATATTGGGATCAGAAGAGGTCACATATTGACTTAAAATATTGTCATCTAAATATTCACCCAATATAGGGTCCTTAAGAGGAAGAAGTTCACAAAGTAGTTCTTCGCTTGAATAAGGAAAACTATACAGATAGATGGTAGACATCCAAACAATATGAAAAAAGGAGGGAACAAACCATCCTGAATAACCCATAATGCTGTTTTTAATTTTTTGAAATTTTTTTACAGACTGCATTTTGATTCATTGTACACAAATGGGGCACATCATTTTGTTTCTATGTTTGCGCCTGATGTAGATTCATACCATTTATGTAATCATACATGTATATAGGGCAATGATGTCTATCTCATTTCACCATTTTTCATACTCCCCCTCTTATTTTCCTCTACATAATCTAAAGTTCCCCCATTCTTCTCTCACCCCTTGCCCCCCACCCCTATTGTATATCATCATTCACTTATCAGGGAAAACATTTGACTTTTGGTCTTTTGGGATTGACTTATTTCACTTAGCATGATATTCTCCAATTTTCTCTATTTATCTGCAAATGCCATAATGTTATTCTTCTTTGTGCCTGAATAATATTCCATTGTGTATATATACCACAGTTTCTTTATCCATTCATCTGTTGAAGGGCATCTAGGTTGGTTCCATATCTTACTCCAATTAGAATGGCTATTATCAAGAACACAAACAGTAATAGATAATGGTGTTGAAGTGGGGAAAAGGCACACTTTTACATTGCTGGTAGAGTTGCAAATTGGTGCAGCTGCTCTGGAAAGCAGTGTGGAGAATCCTCAGAAAACTTGGAATGAACCCACGTTTTGACCTAGTTATCCCAAACCATAATGATTTAACACCAGACTTTAATGATGCCACAGTGGAGGAAATAAATGTCAGAGAAGGAATTAAGAAATATTATAGCTAAAATGTTCTATGAGCTAAAAGAAGTTAAAAGGAGTGAAAGCAGAGAGAAAATATAGGAAGTGAATAATCACCTAAATAAAGAGAAAGGTATTCTGAAAAAGAACCAAATGGAAATCCTGGAAATAAAAGAATCAATAAACCAAATTAAAAATTCAATGGAAAGCATCACCAATAGATTATATCACTTCAAAGACAGATTTTCAGGCCTCAAAGACAAAGTATATAATCTTGAAAATAAAGTTAGCCATGAAGAAAAGATGTTGAGACCATGAACAAAATATTCAAGAAACATGGGATAATATTAAATGGCAAAAGATAAGATTCACTGGGATAGATGATGGCTCTGAAATACAAGCTAAAGAATGAATAATCTTCTCAATGAAATTATATCTGAAAAATTTTCAACCTTAACAATGAGATGGGAATTTATATACAAGAGACATATAGGACTCCAATATACAAAATGACAATAGACCCCCTCCAAGACACATTATAATGAAAATGCCTAACATATGAATAAGGATATAATTTTAAGAACTGCAAGAAAAAAAGACTGATCCCACTTAGAGGTAAACCAATCCAAATTGCAACTGATTTCTCAACCCAGACCCTAAAATCCATGAGGCTTGGAATACTATGAATAATATATTCCGTTATAGTTTACATGTGGTGTCCCTCAAAAGCTTATGTGTGAGACAATGCAGGAAGATTTGGAGGAGGTGGGACATTAAGGGTGTGGCTTTGCAGTATGTATTTGTATCTGGCAAGTGGAGTCTTTCTGCTTCCTGATCACCATGTGAGCTGCTTTGCTCTACCACATTCTTCCACTGTGATGTTCTGCCTCACCTGGAGCCCTGAGGAATGGAGCTGGCCTTCTATGAATTGAGATATCTGAAACCATAAGCCCCCAAACAAACTTTTCCTCCATTAAAATTGTTCTGGTGGGATCTTTTAGTCCCATCAGTGAAAACACTGACTACATATATTATAAACTCTGAAAGAAAATGGATTGTAACCAAGAATGTTATATCCAGCAAAATTAAACTTCAGAGTTGAAGATGAAATAAAAACCTTCCATAATAAACAGAAGCTAAAAGAAATCATAATGAGAAAGTATGCACTATAGAACCTACTCAGTAAAATATTTTATAAGTAATGAAGAATAAAATGAAAATAAGCATATGGAAGAAATAACACTAGAAGAATTATCAATTAAAGTAGAATCAAGTTCAATTTAAACATTAGAAAGAAATCAAAATGACAGGAAATAAAAATCATCTCTTAATAACATTGAATGTAAATGGTCTAAACTCTTTAATTAACAGACATAGGTTGGAAGAGTGTATTATAAAACAAGATCCAATAATATACTGTCTGCAGGAGACTTACTTCACAGGCAAAGACATTCATAGATTAAAGGCGAAAGACTCGGAAGAAAAAAACATACCATTCCCATGGGACACATAAGCAAGCAGGGATTCCTAAAAGAGACCATATTTTAGGCCACAAAGTAAATCTTAACTAATACAAGAAAAAGAGATAATACTTTGCATTCTATCAGATCATAATGGAATTAACTTAGAAATAAATGCTAAGATAAAAGACAGAAACCACTTTAATACCTGGAGTTTAATAAACTTTTGAATGATGATTGGATAGCAGAAGAAATGAGGGGATGAATTTAAAAATTCTTAGAAGTAAATGAGAATACTAATAAAACATATCAATCTCTAGGACAGCATAAAGGCAGTTCTAAAGGGAAAGTTCATAGCACTGAGCTCATACATTAAAAGAATAGAAAGACACCAAATAAATAATCTAATATTGCATCTCAAGGCCTTAGAAAAAGAAGAATAAATGAACACCAAAATCAGTAGAAGACAGGAGATAATTAATATCAGAGATGAAATCAATGAAATTGATATTAAAAACAAAACAAAAGAGCAATGACTCAAAGTTGGTTTTTTGAAAGAATAAACAAAATTTAGTCAAACCAACCAAAAGAAAGAGGGGAAAAACTGAAAGTATTAAAATCCAAGATGAAAAAGGAAATAGTACCACAGATACTACTGAAATCCAGACCACCCCAGAAATTTTTTTGAAAATTTATATTCCAATAAGCTAGAAAATCTTGAAGATATTGTCAAATTACTAGAGAAATATGACCTACACAAATTGAACCAGGGGGATTTAGAAAACTTAAACAGAGCAATTTCAGGTAATGAAATTAAAGGAGCTATCAAAAGCCTTCCAACGAAGAAAAGCCCAGGACTGGATGGATTCTCAGCTGAGTTCTACCAAGAGCTTTAAATAAAAATTAATAATAATCATCCTCAAGTTATTCCATGAAATAGAAAAGGAGGGAACCCTTCCAAACTCATTCGACCAACCCAGTATCACCCTGATACCAAAACCAGACAAAGACATGTTAAGGCCAATATCCTTGATAAACATAGATGCAAAAATTCTTAATAGAATATTGGCCAACCGCATACCCAAACAGATTAAAAAGATAGAGCACCATGATCAAGTGGGTTTCATCCCAGGGATACAAGTTTGGTTCAACATAGGAAAATCAATAAATGTATTTTGGCACATAAATAGATTTCAGGACAAGAATCACATGATCATCTAAATAGATGCATAAAAAACATTTGACAAAATGCAGAACCCAGTCATGTTTAAACACTAGAAAAACTGGGGATAGAAGAAACTTAACATTGTAAAGGCTATATATGACAAACTCAGGGTAAACTTTATACTGAATGGAGAAAACCTTCCTCTAAAAACAGGAACAAGACAAGGACGCCCACTTCCACCACTCCTATTCAACATAGTCCTTGAAACTCTAGCCAAAGCAATCAGGCAAGAGAAGGAAATTCAGGGGATAGGAATAGGAAAAGAAGAGCTCAAATTATCTATTTGCTGACAACATGATCCTATATGTAGAAGACACAAAGCTCCACCAGATGACTTCTAGAGCTCATGAATGAATTTTGTAAAATAGCAGGATACATTCCTACATGCCAAAGATGACTCTGCTGAAAAAGAAATTAGGGAACATATCTTGTTCACAATAGCTTATAAACAAACAAACAAACAAACAAAAAACAACTTGGGAATTAATCTAACAAAAAAAGGCAAAAGACCTCTATGATGAAAACTATAGAATCCTAAAGAAAATACCAGATTGAGACAAACATCATTTCCCTATGTACATGTATGATTACACAAATGCTATGACTCTACTTCATGTACAACCAGAGAAATAAGTTTTATCCCATTTGTGTATAATCAATCAAAATAAATTAATTATTTAAAAAAAAAAGAAATTGAAGAAGATCTTAGAAGCTGGAAAGATGTCCTGTATTCTTGGATAGGCAGAGTTAACAATGTCAAAATGGCCACACTACCAAAAGCACTATAGAGATTCAATGCAATCCCCTAAGAAATACCAATGGCATTCTTCCCAGAAGTAGAAAAGGTAGTGCTGCAATTTGTTTGGAAAAATAAGAGACCCAGAATAGACAAAGCAATCCTTACAAGAAAAGTGAAACAGGAGGCATCATAATACTGGACCTCAAATTATATCACAGAGCTATAGTAACAAAAACTGCATGATACTGGCACCAAAACAGGAATGAAGATAAACCCACAGAAATACAGTTATCTCATACTAGACAAGGTGCCAAAAGCATGTGTTGGAGAAGTGTGGAAAAATGAGAGCCTTTTTTTTTTTTTTTAAGGGTGCTGGGAAAACTGAATATTCACATGTAGAAGAATGAAACTTGACACCTCTTTCTCTCCCTGCATAAAACTTAACCCAAAGTATCAAAGACCTAAGAGTTAGACCATAAATACTGCAACTGCTAGAAGAAACTGTAGGCCCAACACTTCAGTATGTCAACTCAGGAACTGACTTCCTTAATAAAACTCCTAAAGCCTAAGAAGTAAAATCAAAAGTCAATGAATCAAATTTAAAATCTTCTGTGCAACACAGGAAATGAGCATGAAGAGAGAGTCTATAGAATTGGAGAAGTTCTTTGCCACATGCTCCTCAGGGTATTAATATCCAAAGTATATAAAGAACTCAGAAAACTTAACACCACCCCCCAAAAAATAATAAATAGGCAAAAAAACTAAACGGGCACTTCTCAAAAGAAGAAACACAAATCATCATCAAATATATGAAAAAAATGTTCAACACCTCTAGCAATTAGAGAAATGCACATTAAAATCACTTTGAGATTTCATCTCACTCCAGTGAGAATGGCAATTATCAAGAAGACAAATAACAGTAAATGTTTGCAAGGATGTAGGGAAAAAAGGTACACTCATACATGGTTGGTGGAACTGCTAATTAGTGCAACCATTCTGCAAAGCACTATGGAGATGCCTCAAAAACTAGGAATGGAACCACTATTATGAGAAGCTCTTCCACTCCTCAGGATATATACACAAAATTTAAGATCAACATACCACAGCGACTCAGTGACATCAATATTTGTAGCAGCTCAATTCACAATAGCCAAGGTATGGAGCCAATCTGGGTGCCCTTCAATAAATGAATGGATGCAGAAAATGTGGTATATACACAATGGAGTATTACTCAGCCTTAAAGAAGAATAACATTACGGTATTTGCCAGTAAATGGATGGATCTGGAGACTATCAATGCTAAGTAAATTAAGCCCATGTCAAAAGGTTCAAAGGTTGAATGTTTATTTGACATGCAGAAGTGAATCCAAAGTAAGGGGTGGCAGCTAAAAAAAGAAATAGAGGAGAGATCAGTGGAGTAGACAAAGGAGAATGCAGGGAAGGAAGGAGAGCTGGGATAGGGAAAGTCAGTGGAACAAATCTGACCTAACTTTCCTATGTGCATATACACCATCACACACATCCACAAGGCACTAATTAAAAAAAAAAAAAACAGAACAGCTAGTAAATAGCAAAAGGATCAGTAGAGAAGAGAGGGAAGGGAAAGGAGGTGGAGGGGAGGAAGGGAGGGAAAGTACTGGGGACTCAATTAGAACAAATTATATTCCACATTTTTATAATTATGTCAAAATGAATCCTAGTATTATGTAACTAAAAAGAACCCAAACTCCCTCAAAAAAAAAAAAAAAAAAAGAAACACACACACACACACACACACACACACACACACACACATACACGAGGATGCCTTCTTCATGAAATTATCGTGAGGATTAAGAGAAATAATATAAAATGTAAAGTGTACATGTGGAATGACTCACAGGATGTTTCAGACTAATTTGGTGATAACTATTTAAAGCCAGCCTTGGCCACAGCTGGTGCAATTATCTCAGTTGTTGAGATCTGGCTCTTACCTTGTTTTGTACAATAGGACTATTATGATCATCAGCCCACAGCTAAGGGCCCAGCTGTTAAAAGGCTCTTAGCTCCAGCCCTGCACCAGCGAGAACAAAAGCTTAGACTGCTGTTTTGCCTCAGAGGTGACACTCAACCCTGAAAGTCCAAACAGTCTCTTTTTGAGGGTCATCTTCCAAGGGCTATCAGATCTAGAGGGTGCCCTTGGCCATGTGATCATTGGTTAGCTCTAGCTGTTGATTCTGTCTTCGTCTGTCACCCTGCTCTGCAAAAGCCCAGATGTCCAAGGGCAGAGAAAGACAAGAGCAGGAAGAGAAATTTGAAAGACAAGAAGGCATCACGGTGGGCATCTGTATTCCCCCAGTGCCAAGTCTGGCCATGAGGCAGTGCTACGCTGCATTAAGCTAGGCAAGGTGGGGAGACATGACTTCTTATCATCATGGATTCTCCCAGAAACAGCAGCAGCAACAGGTCTCTAGTCCCGAGGGTATGTCTCTTCTGGAGGGTGAACTATCCCTTTATATAATGTTGGTTCAAGAGCTGCTTCACCAGAATTCCCCACAAGATAGAGCAAACCAGGATGTGACCTGCTTCACTCACGACCATTTCTTTCATTTGCAAACCGTTTTTCTGATTTAAATCCAACTGGCATAAGGTGAGTATGTAATTGCTTTGTCTTTATGCACAGCACAGCCTTCGCTGGGCCTTAACTCTCCTGGGTTTGATTCACTTCCCAGTTTCTGTTATCTTTATTGTTGTGGTTTAACTGATTTGTAATTCTTTTTCTCTCATTTTTTCTTCCTTCCTCAAGATTCTTCTGATTTTTCTAATTAGTTCAATTTCTACTAGCTAAATATGATTATCTTTATCCTCTTCCTACCAAAGACTAACCTTCAGATCAGTCTCTCCTGTTGACTCTGGCAGGAGACACAATTTTTCCACTGCTTGCTCCCTAGAAAGAAGAGGGCAGTGATGAGACCCAAGTTTCCCTTCAACAGTAGAACTGGGTGGGGTTGGTGCTACGATTTGGATAAGTGTCCCCCAAAGGTGCATGCAGTGAAGGTTTGATCCCCAGCCTGTGACCCTATTGGGAGGTGGTGGAACCTTTAAGAGAGAGACCCTACTGGGAAGTCTTCTGGCCCAGGGTGCCAGTGAAGGGGATATTACGACCTCTTTACCTTCTGTGTCCTCTCCTTGTCATCCCATTCTAGAACAGAGTTGGTTTTGCTCTGCCATGTACTTTTGCCATGATGTGCTGTTTTGCCATAGGCCCAAAGCAATTGGGTCAATTGACCATGAACTGAAACCTTCAAAACCATGAGTCAAAATAAACCTTTTCTCTCTGTGAGTTGATTTATTTCAGGTGTTTGTTACAGTAACAAAGATAACCCAAACAGCTGGCTATTCCTACTATAGATGTACTGGGCTATAAGAGAAGATAGGGAAGTAGGGAATTAAGAGTCCCTGTATCATCCTAGGAACTGAAGTGCAGGGAACACTATATTATCTTCTATTAGATTACCTACCCATATCTCTTAAAGGCTAGAAATCAGGGCTCTTTTCTAGTTATGGTGCTATATTGACTGGAACATAGGGCGGGGTTGACATGTGAATTCCTAAGGTAAAATATCACACTTTTTAAAATTGTGTATGTGTGTACATGCACAAACATACTGTGTATGGTTTGGGGCCAGAGGGTAGAGATGTAGCAGGAGTTAGAAACAATCTTTGCTTACTTCTCTCCTGAAGAATGACCCTCAACTAGACACACCTCCACCTGGTATCCCAAAGTGACCACTCACCCCACAGAGATAACACAGCCAAGCCTATCTTTGGATTCTAAATAATTGACAATCTCCAAAGAAGGACATGGCTGCTATCCTCCTTCCTTGCTATCCATGTCACCTTTTGATAAAATTGCAACTTTTTTTCCTCTGCCAAGAACTGTTTATCATGGACAAGTAGCTCTGTCTTTTAATCTACCAGGAGAAAAAATTAAGAGCCTTAGAGGTAGTCCTCAGGTCAGAAAAATTGTTCACCACTCAGAAGTTGAAATGTGGCACCAAATTCCCTGCTAGTCTCCCATCCCACCTCAATCTGTCCTGTTCTTCACAATAGACACCTAGAAAAATAGTGTCCACAGTTAGTTAAGGACCAACTGGGAATCATCAACTATGACAGACTCTCAGGAAAATAGCAATCTTAGTCTCTGTTCTTTCTCCTCTAGAAATGTCTCTGAATTAAAGGTTCTGGTTGAATCTGGTGTAATCTGGGAAAGGCTTCAATTCCAACCCTTTCACGTGACCTGGTAACATTCAAGAAGAAAGCAACCTCTCCGAGACATAGTTTATTTGTCAAAAAGTTTATAATAATATCCACAGACTGGGTAGTTATGATGATTAAATAAAATAATGAAGACAAATGCTAAGCGTTGCCTAGGCACTTACAGGGTCTCAAATGCTGTTTTTGCCCCTCACTCTCCCTAAGTGGGAGTGACTTAACGTTCAGGAACACCTCACATCTCAGTGCTGGTGATACCCTGGAGAAGAGGTGAACTAACACAGGGAACTTTCACCCTCCTTACCTGCCATCATAGTCCCCTATACCTGAAGACTTCATAGGAAAACAGGGTTCAAGTGCTAGGAAATCATGTCTCAAAGTCAGTGAACAAAGAGTAATGACCAGACATTGTTGAAGGGTGTGGAACTTCGAAGGTTAACTGGAATGAAACCACTTTCGTTAGAAAATGTGACCCTGTGATAAAGTCGCACCATGCCACACAGAGGGATGCGCAGCCCTGTCTGCCTGCAGATTCAGGCTCCGGGGGCTGCTCTTCCCAGGCTGCATGTCGTGTGTTACAGCGTCCACCAATTCCTGGAACAACTGGTAGAAATCATGTCCCTAATGGAATTTACCGTAAGAAGGAGCAAATGCCACATGCCAGGTAAACGGTTTTCCTTTTCTCCCCACAGGGAGGTTTTTTATCCTAAAGAGCCCCTTCCTGAGAGATCCTGTCTCAGGTTTCTAGAACTCCCAGCAGTGATGAGGGTCTGTATCCTGTTCTTCCTCCACTCTAGCATTGCTCGCTGACTGAAAGGGGAATCAAATTTAGAAATGTCTGGAAGGAAATCCAGATACAGGTTATTATTAGATGAGAGGTGAGGGAGGCTGCCTCAGCTGGTGAGATGCTACCAGTTACACTTGGACTAAGGAGAGGGTCTTCAGTAAGACATGGACCTACATCCACGGAAGGAGGAGGAATGAGCTTTCAAAATCACTCTTCAAACTCAAAGCTTGACTACAACGGGGCTACATAATAAGAAAAATGCCATCTTATTTCCAGGAAAGGGCAGGAAACTAGGAAGAAAATAAATTGTGTTTGAGGGACTGTCTTAAAATTTCAAATAGTACCATGAGAGGAAAATAAAAATCAATGAATGTAGACATAAAAATGGAGTTGTGAAGATTCTCTGACTTAGGCGCCATAGTTCATTGCTGCCCAAATTTCTTCACAAGGGCATTTAAAATCTTTCATCCACTGGTCTCACTTTATCTGTCCAACTTTATTGGGTGTTCATGATCTAATCCCAAGCTGCTTGACAGATGTAAACACTGATAACCAGAAATTTCAAGAGATGGCTTACTTTCATACAGGTGGTTAACATTAGCAGTAAAATCTCCTGTGACAGTATAGTTTAAATATATTGTTATTTAAAAAATCCCTTTAATTGAGCAGTGTATTTCTACATGCAAGTGTATATGTGTATGTTTATGAGTTTTTTCTTAGACGTGACTCTTGGTTTCTATTTCTTCTTTTTGATTGTCTATATTATCATCAATATACTTGTAAGACTGTTGGTTGGTTTGAATAAAAAGGGAAATTTAACAGGTCTTATGACTGGATGTCCAGGGACTGTTTCAGGAAGATTTTGAACAAGGAATTCAAAGCGGGATGCTCTCCTGCATTAGATTTCTTGACCCTTGTTATGGTTTGGATGTGAGGTGTCCCCTAAAAGTTCACATGAGACAATGCAGGAAGATTCAGAGGAGAAATGATTGGGTTCTAAAAGTCTTAACCCAATCAGTGAATTAATCCCTGACAGGATTAATTGAAGTGGTAGGGTGTGGCTGGAGGAGGTGGGAATTGGGGCATGGCTATAGGGTATATATTTTGTATCTGGAGAGTGGAGTCTTTCTCTGCTTCCTGATGTTGCAAGCTGCTTCTCTCTGCCACACTCTTCCGCCATGATGTTCAGCCTTGCCTTGAGCTCTGAGGAATGGAGCCAGCCTTCTATGGACTAGGACCCCTGAAACCGAGAGCCCTCAAATAAACTTTTCCTCCTAAAATTGCTCTGGTCAGATCCTTTTAGTCTCAGCAGTGAAAAAACTGACTAAAACAACCCTGTTTCTGAGTGTGGTTTTATTGTCTCCCACTGAAGATGTGTTTCCTCCAGGTGATCAGGAGATATGACTGATGGCATTTCTGGACTTTGCTTTCCTGCTCTGTAACCCCAGGAGAAAGAGTATCTCCAGAAAGATTCTAATTAGCCCCTCATGGATCACATGACTCACATGGATTCATGACTATTCAGGAATTGGGGACACTGTGACATGTGTCTCTCCCATTGTTAAGGGTACTACTGCATGGTAGACACCCTGACAATACTTTTTGGAATCATGGAAGGCTTAATCTACAAATTAAGGAGACCAAGTTGCATTTCCACCATAATGTGTACATTTTTGTAGTAGAAAAGTACAATTTTTTGGAAAAGTCTGCTGACTTTTCTGATCTCATCCTAGTAGCCTATAGACACTTTCAATTTACTGTCTTCCCTTCTTTCTACTCCCACAGTACTTATTCCTGTCTTGGGACATTGCTGGAATTGCCCTCTCCAATTGAAATGACTCTCCTTTCTTTGAACATGGACCTAAGTAGAGCACCTGGTTCCAGCCTAACTGCCGCCATTACAGTTTCTTGTGAGTCTGGACTGTAACATCATAGTGTTGGGTTTCTCTTCTCTTAATTGTATGAAGGTAGGGGTTGGGGAGGGACTAGGATGACTAATAAATAAGCCTGAATATGAGGAGTTGCCAGATAAGGTGTTTCCCACTTTTCTACTGGAAAGTACGAGAGGTGTGCTCAAGAAGTGTGTTCAATGAGAATATGTCAATTTTTCAATATGCAAATGAGTGTCAAAAATATTTTTTAGTTTAGTTATATCGACAAATGGCACATTTTGGAAAGAATTTGTGATGCAGCATTTCTATCTTCATGTTTCATAAATGATATTGAAACACACAAAAATATTCAGCATTAGCATCCTTATCCGTGTAGGTACTGCTGAATCACCTAACAGTTTTCCAGAATATTTAATTTTTCTTTCTATCTAAACTTTTTAAGACATGATCCCTTTTGAGTGTGCTGCTGATTTTACTGGTGTTTATTATCCCTAGTCACAAATACACATTCAAAAAGCATCAGTATACTTGGCTGTTTTTTCTTTTGTGTTGGTGAGAGCTACAATGTAATTTACCATTATGTTGATTCTTCACATCTTTAAAAGACTTGTTGATAGTGATATTTGGTACTCATGCTTATGAGCTCAGACCCCAGGAATAATTACTACATCTTCAATAGAATTATTGTTTATTGTCTCCAACCTAACCTATCATGTGACTTCTAGAAACATCCAAATTAACATTGACCAAGGGTATTTCATGCTAACTAACATGTTTTGTGTAAAAGATACTTGGTGAGGGATAGGGAAGGTACAGGGCAATGAGTTTGGTCAAATTATGTGTTTGTATAAATGTAACATGATTCCCACTATTATGTATAATTATAATGCACCAAGAAAAATAAGTAAAGAAACGGTATTTTGTTCAAAGTTATAGAGATTATGTCCATATTTTAGACTTTGTAAGGATGTCAATAAATTTGACTCTCTGTTTCCTGAGGTATAATTTTGGGAAAAGCCCCCAAAGCCCAAAATGTTTGTGATGGCAAGAGAGGCAAGAGCAACAACTGAGTGAAGCCAACTTTTTAGATGTGCACATGGTGGAGGAGAGGCAGAGATGTGGCCAGAGGAGGACTTAATAGTGGTAGAGGATGACCCTTGGGTGACTGCCCAGGGCCCTGGCACAAAGATGATGGGTTGTGCTGAACCAGCAGAAGCCTAGGATGGCATCTGGAAGGATAGTTCTCCACGTGAGTTAAAGGAAGAAGAAGATGGGGTATTTTGGAAGGGTATTTCTGCAGGATGTGGGAACAGGAAGAGAAAGAAGCTGACCATTGTACCTCAATGTTCTTCAATATTAACATGTTAAAGGTTCTTTTTCTAGGGCACTTTGCTTTTCATGAAATGTCACAGTTACAAAATGAAACACACTGAGAGCTCTTGATGACTATCCCTGGGACAAGAGAGTCGTGAACACAAGGGATATGATGCATAAGCAACTTTATCTCCTGAGAGGCTGCAAAAGTGCTCCTGGGAGAGGGTGAGATATGGCCACCCTCCTTGCTCACCATGAAAGCTAAAACTGTTGAAACTCGCTCCATCATTAACATGATGAGAGAACCATGAGATGCACTTGGCTCTGCTTATTTGCATCAGCAGGAAAAGAATTTCTGTGGCACCTTTGTCAGAAGACATGTAACTGATATATATGTCTAAACAAAGGGTGAAAAGGGCGTCTTGGGAACTGAATGGATAATATAAATGGTAATATTTGTCAATGAAGCATTTTCATGAACATGATGTCATTCGATTATACAGACCTGTGAAGTAGACAGATATTATCATAATTCCTATGAATACAAAGCAGAGTTGTGAAGTAGCTAAGGGTTTCAGTCTACCTCAGGAAAACCCAAAGAACAAGCGACTTTTTCAGGGGTGTTCCTGCCGAGACTACTAGGATCATTACACAGCATGGAATCCAAAGCAATGATGGCATTGTCCCCACCTGCTCTGCTCTGTAGAGTTGAGGAATTCCTACTCTGCCCTCCAGAAAAGTGTCCTCATGGTTAGAGTCATCCAGATTCACAGGCAAAAGAATTATTTTGATTCAGTCTTTCTTTGCTATTGCTGCTGGCTTAGTAAAATATGGATGTGGCAGATTTCAAACCATGCAGAAGACTGTAGTGGGAAATGTCTTTCTGTGCTGCTGACCCTGTGTCTTTCAGTTCCAGTCCCCAGAAGTAGTTTCCCAAACACTTTCCAATGAATGCTTTCAGAGAAACTGTGAATATCCAAGGGCTTCATTGTTGAGTCTTCTTGCCAATATGTTTTTCTTTCACACAAATGGTGGCATATTGAATTCGGCATCTTCTAAGATATCTTGGATGTTATTCCAAATCTTTATGCAAAAGTTGACATTCTTTTTTGGGGTTGCTTAGTCTTTGGTTGAATAGACATGACATGGTTTATTTATGACATTTAGGTTCCATAACAATGTTGAACCAAATATATTTTATAAGTCTGTGTAAATACACAAACATATACCCTCAGGGAAAAATATCTAGCAGTGTAAATGCTGTATCAAAAAGTCGATGCATTTAAAATTTGGAAGACGTTACCAAATTGGCATTTGGAAATAGTAGACTATGGTGTGTTCCTACTAGATATGAATGACAGTACCTGTTTCCCTCAGTGTGATGTACAACCAAATTTTTGATCATGGCAAATTCAGTGGGGGAAAATTTACAGTTTTTAAGGTATATTTTATATATTGGAAATTAGTACATCTGAACATTTGTTTCACAACATTGCAAACATGTTTATCATTTTAATGAACTGCACCATTAAAAATGGTTAAGATTGTTTTTAAAAGTCAATGTGAATTCATATTTTTTAAAATAATTAATCCCTACTTACATTATTTGTTCCTGTTCTCTGTCTGTTTTCTCGTGGCTTGATGCTCTTTTCCTTTTGGTTTGTAAGAGCTCTTTTTATGTAAGAAAAATAGTCCTTTGCCATCTGCTGCAAATATCTTCTTGGTTTTTAATTTTTATCATAGTTTATACTATTTTTCTATATAGATTTAATTTTATGCATGTATAATTCAATATACCTGTTTGTATTTTCAGAACATTTGATATTTCTCTTAGAAAATATTTCTTTAATGATTATCCTTTGTTTTTAGTGCTTTAATTTTATTGTCATTTAAATTCTTAATCTGTCTGGAATATATCTTCTTGTAGAGAGTGAGATAAAGACCAACAGTTTCCTAGATGAAAATATAGTTGATCCAATGGGCTCCATTACATAATCATTGTTTTCTCCTTTACTGAATTAGAATGTCACCAAATTTCCATATAGTTGAATCTCTCATTTCTATCCAATTGAGCATATCAACATCTTTATTGCTATACAAATCCTAAACTGTTTTTGTTACTGTGATTTTAAACTGTTTTTATTACTGTGATTTTATAATACAGCCTATATATTTAGAATTTTGCTTAGACATTTGCTGTTATGTTTTACTACTAAGTTGTTAAATGTTCTCTGTGTTGGTAAAGAGTTGACACTCATCGTTCTTCTTAACTTTTAAAATATCCTTAACTACTTATCTATTTTATATATATATATATATATATATATATATATAAACATTGTATGTGTTATATAAATATACCATCATTATTAAACCATATGGAGTAATATATATAATGAATATATATTCATTTGAATTTAGGTACCATTCACTGATCTTCCCTTTATTTTAAAATACTGTTGTTTGTTTGATTGGGACTATATTATAGTTGCAGAGTAGTTAGTGTGATGTTCTGAATGCCTGTGTACCCACCTCAAATTCTTATGTTGGGACTTTAACCTCATAGTGATGGTATTAAGAGGAACCTTGCACAGATGATTAGGTCATGAGGGCCTCACCCTCATGAATAGGATTGGTACCCTCGTAAAAGGACTTGGGGACAGTGTCCCCTCTGCCTCCTTCTCTAGTGAAGGCACAGCAACATGGCACTTTGAAGGAGAGAACAAGCCCTCACCTCACACCAGATATGCTGAAACCTTCATCTTGGAGATCTTAGGACTTCCCAGACTCCAAAACCTGTGGAAAGCAAATTTTTATAATTTATAAATTACCCAGTCTAGTTATTTTGTTATAACAGCAGGAATAGAATAAGACAGTTAAGAAGACTTGAGGTACTTATTGAGGTTTTCTATACAAGAACAGGGCATTTACATTTATGCAAATCTTCTGTTAGTCCCTCTAGTAACTCTTTAATTAAAAAAACAAAACAAAACTTTTTATCCAAATATGGCACACACAGAGAAAAGTAAAATGCTAAAACTTTCTCACAAAGTGAACATACCCATAGAACTTCCAAGAGGAGAACCATCCATCACCAGGGTTCATGGAAATACATGGTGCTTCTGTCATACCGCTTCCCAGTCACCACTCACCTTATGTTGAAGCTCATGTTTGTGAGATTCATCAAGTGTTTGTGAATAGCTGTCATTATTCATTTCATTTTCTATTTTGTATGTGTTATGTAAATATACCACCATTATTGAACCATTTGGAGTTTTTTCCAGTTGGGGTTCATGACCTTGCGTGTGAATTCCCTGCATCTTGCACACATTTCTGGTGCACATCTAGGGGTGAAATTGCCATGCAGTGGGATACACATACATTAACTAGGTGCCTGAGAATGACAACTAATTTTAAACTCACCAACAAAGCATGGGTTCTAGTTACTCCCATTCTCACCAACACTTGACCTTGTCTGCTTTTTAATTTTAGCCATTTTCTGGGTATGTTACTATAGTGTGTTTTAATATGCACTTTTCTGAATCTTAAAGTGATTAAGTGCTTCTTGATAATTTTTTGAAAATTCTTAACACTCTCGTTCATTTTTGTTAACATCTTTTATTCCTCTTTATATACAGAATCAGAATTTATAGGCATTTTAGAAAGATTTTATATATATTTTTGTTAAGATTATTCCTATATATTTTTATTACCATTTCAAATGAGATACATACTACCAATATATTTCTAATGATTTTTGCCAGCGTATGTTTGGAGTTTTACAGGGGGAGAAAGACTCCTTAAATGTTTTTTTTTTTTCTTCGATTAGCCCATTAATGTCAAAATATACTTTCATTTTTCCATTTTCAGTGCATGGAATGAAACTCTTAGAGGTCATGACTGACATTTATTTTGCTCAAGGCTTAACATCTTAACATCATTCTTATCTGCACAGTTGTTTTGACATAAATACTGGTCAATAGAGATACTTTTCAGGGCCATTGATATCAGTGCTGGCTTGCTGGCTGATTATTCTGCAATGAAAGGTCCAGTCCTCTACCCTAAAAACTTCTAATCACAGAAAGGTCACTTCTGAACTCTCTTGAAATTATATACCCCCAGGCTCTGGGATAAATTTATTCCTTAGTAGAGAAGAGAGGAGTCTTCTCTGTAGTTTGATTCCATAGTGAAGGACCTTGCCTGTTTGTAAATTCTTTTCTCACCCTCAAACTCAGTTTGCACTGTGTTCTAACCATTAAAACCCATAGTATGTCACAGGAAAGAGTCTTTTTCTTAAACTTGAGTTTTTGTCTAGGCCTCTTATCTGATGACACATTTTCTCTGAAACTTGGCATTTACTTTGAAACCATTGGTCTTTTAGGGATCCATTACTACTTCTGAACCTGTGTCCCCACTGTCAGTTGCAAAATGCTGGGTGTCCTGGACATCCTGGTTTGTTTTTTTCATATATATATATATATATATATAAATTCATATATATATATATATATATAAATTTAAAATATTTTTTTAGTTGTCAATGGCTCTTTATTTAATTAATTGACTTATTTATATGTGGTGCTGAAACTCAAACCCAGTGCACCCATGGTAGGCAAGTGCTCTACTCCAGCCCCTGTTGTCATGTATTTTATTAATGTCATGTTCTACTAATTTATCTTAGTTATTATTTGAATGTATGACAAATTTTTAGTGTAAGTATGTCCCATGCACTATTTGGGACACATTAAAAATTATTTGTGTTTTATCTGAAATTCAAATCTGAGTGGGAATCCTGTATTTTGTTTTGCAGATCTGGCAACTCCAGGGGAAACGATTGAAAGGTACCCATACTTGAGTTCTGCCACCTATTCCCTTGTGCGACCATCTTGATTCAATTATTCTATGGTGGGTCCTGAGCAAAGTGTTTATATTAAATACTCCATAGGTGCTACTCATGTATGAACTAGGTTAAAACCAAGGCCCTAATTGCTTGGAACTGAAATTTTTCCCCAGTAACCTGACCTGCCACAGTGATCTCATTCAGTCTTTGAACTCTATCCCTCAACTTTCTATTTTTCCTTCCTTCCTTCCTTCCTTCCCTCCTTCCTTCCTTCCTTCCTTCCTTCCTTCCTTCTTCCTTCCTTCTTTTCTTCTCTTCCTCCATCCATTCTTCCATCCAGTACATGGATGCCAATCCCAAGTCAAACATTTAAGTGTTGAGGCTTTTATGTTAATTTCCGGAACATATTTTTTATAAACAAATATAGCAATTTGGTAAAACTAACTTCTCCCCATCAAGAAGTCAAGAAAGACTTCTATACCCTGGCAGATTAAGGGAAAAAGTAAATCATGTCTTCTATGGGTTCCCAAACTTTCCAACTCATCTTTAATTCTATTTAATTAATTATGTAAGGAAATAATTTATTAAGTGTTTCTAATTCTAAACAGATCAAAAGGAAATGTTCTCTTTTTGTCCTAGTAGGTTTAGCCCCAAATTTTATAGGCAGTTCTTGATGCAAAGTAATTATGCTTAGAGCACTTTTTCAATTAAACATGTTCTTCTAAGAGTTTCTCCTATGCACTGTGTAAGTGATCACCTGTCATCTTGCCAGAAAATTAATCCTGATTTTGAATAGGGACTTGCTCTCTGGTGCCTACCATGGATATGGTGCCACAGTGTCATTTTAATGTAATTGAGATGACAACATACAAGTTTTCTTGAATGATTAACCCTGCATCTTTCCTAAGAACTCTTCAAATACATCTTTAAAAATTTCCTCCATAAACTTTATGTTCACAGTAAACATGTTCTTTTACCTTCTTACCTGTTTAAATGAAAATATTAAAGGACCTTTGAATTCATTAGATGAAAACATTGTCAAGTATAGTGATATGATGAAATGTCAACCTCAATATTATTTTCTGCAAATACATAACTTCCTTGTAAAAAAATATTTGTAGGTATTATAGAAAACTATGTATTTCAGCTTTAAAAATTTGATATATTTTGGTCTGGGATGTAATAATTTATTAAGTGTAAGTGTTTGTTGTTACGAACCTAATCTTCCCATTTTTCCCACATGGGAAAGTTAGGCTGAATTTACAAGATTTTGACATGTGGGACTTTTAAAAAATTGACCCATAATGTAAGGATTACTTTTATTCCATTCATATCAGAGGCCTCATCCTGCAACTTTTAGTAACTCTATAATGTTTTTTGTGTAAATACAATAGCAACAACAATAAATCCAGAGATTGTTTTCAGACTACTAGAGTAAGAGGTTGTTTCTAGTGGTGGAATGATACAATCCAAAATGTTTAATATAACACAAAAAAATCTGCAAGGAGGATGACAGAAGGAGCAGGTCTCTCAAGGCAATTACTACTTCAATCCACTTGGCTCTTTCCAGAAATGAACCTGTGTCCTAATACCTGTCTGGGAGCAGTTGAGCCCAGGGTGTGGATGTGGAGCCTCTGGTGTCAGAGCGGTCCTCCTGCCGCTCTGCACTGATTAGCCACAGAGGCCCTGACCTGTAGGGACCACATTAATTCTCAAGTTTTTTACTTTTGAAACATGTGGACCATAATCCTCAACTTGTAGGGTTTCTGTGAGGGTGAAATGACACAATGGATGTGAAGTGCCCGGACAGTGACCATTTTTAAATAAAGGTGAACCGTTGTTATTATTGTTTGCAAAACACTTATTAAAGTGCTCTGGCAGGTATCACCAAGTGCTTATACCAGTACTTGAGCACACCAGATTTCCTTCCTCGCTGCCTTCAACTTTCAGAAAAGTCCTAATGCCTCTTCTTTATTTTGTACAGACTGCATTTTGATTCATTGTACACAAATGGGGTGCACTGTTTCGTTTCTATGGTTGTACACCATGTAGATTCATACCTTTTGTGTAATCATACACACACATAGGGTAATTAAGTCTGTCTCATTCCACCATTTTTTCATACCCCCTCCCTCTCATTTCCTTCTACATAATCTAAAATTCCTCCATTTTTCTTTTACTCCCCACACCCTCCACCCCATTATATATCATCATCCACTTATCAAGGAAAACATTCAACCTTTGGTTTTTGGGATTGGCTTATTTCACTTAACATGATATTCTCCAATTCCATCCATTTATTTGCAAATGTTATTACTATTATTTTTTGTTATGTCTGAATAATATTCCATCGTGTATATACCACAATTTCTTTATCCATTCATCTGTTGAAGGGCATCTAGGTTGGTTTTGCAATCTAGTTATTGTGAATTGAGCTGCTATAAACATTGACATGACTGTGTTACTGTAGTATGCTGATTTTAATTCCTTTGGTTATAAACCAAGGAGCAGGATAACTAGGTCAAAAGGTGGGTCCATTCCAAGTTTTCTGAGGAATCTCCACACTGCTTTCCAGAGTGGCTGTACCAATTTCCAACTCCACCAGCAATGTAAAAGTGTGCCTTTTTCTCCACATCCATGCCAACATCTATTAATGGTTGTGTTTCTTTATTATAGCCATTCTAATTGGAATAAGAAGAAATCTTAGAGTTGTTTTAATTTGCATTTCTCTGATTACTAGAGATGTTGAACACTTTTCATATATTTATTAATTGCCTGTATGTCTTCTTCTGTAAAGTGTCTGTCCAGTTCCTTGGCCCATTTATTGATTGGGTACTTGGTATTTTTGGTGTAAAGTTTTGTAAGTTCTTTCAACCAAGGACTTGGGGATAAGTACTCTATTGGAAGTGCATGTGGAAAAGATTTTCTCCCACTCTGTAGGCTCTCTTTTCACTTTAATGATTGTATCCTTTGCTGAGAAAAAGCTTTTTAGTTTGAGTCCATCTCATTTATTGATTCTTGCTTTGATTTCTTATACTTTGGGAGTTTTGTTAAGGAAGTCTGATCCTAAGGCAACATGATGAAGATTCGGGTCTCTTTTGTCTTCTATTTGGTGCAGGGTCTCTGGTCTAATTCCTAAGTTCTTGGATCCATTTTGAGTTGAATTTTGTGCAGGGTGAAAGATAGAGGTTCAATTTCATTTTACTTCTGATGGATTTCCAGTTTTCCTAGCACCATTTGTTGAACAGGCTATCTTTTCTCCATTGTATGTTTTTGGCTCCTTTGTCTAGTGTGAGGTGACTATATTTATGTGGGTTCATCTCTGTGTCTTCTATTCTGTACCATTGGTTTACCTGTCTATTTTGGTGCCAATAACATGCCGTTTTTGTTACTATTGCTCTGTAGAATAGTTGGAATTCTGGTATTGTGGTACCCCCTGCTTCATTCTTCCTGCTAAGGATTGCGTTAGTTATTCTGGGTCTCTTATTTTTCCAAGTGAATTTCATGATTGCTTGCTCTATTTCTATGAGGTACATCATTGGGATTTTAATTGGAATTGCATTGAATCTGTATAGCACTTTTGGTAGTATGGCCATTTTGACAATATTAATTCGGTCTATCCAAGAACATGGGAGATCTTTCCATCTTCTAAGGTTTTCTTTAATTTCTTTCTTTAGTGTTCTGTAGTTCTCATTGTAGAGGTCTTTCACCTCTTTTCTTAGATTAATTCCCAAGTATTTTATTTTTTTGAGGGTATTGTGAATGGGGTAGTTTTCCTAAATTCTCTTTCAAAGAATTCATCACTTATGAATAAAAATGCATTAGATTTATGAGCATTGATTTTATATCCTACTACTTTACTGAATTCATTTATGAGTTCTAGAAGTTTTCTGGTGAAATTTTTCAGCTCCTCTAAATATAGAATCATGTCATTGGCAAATAGATATTGTTTGAATTCTTCTTTTCCTATTCATATCCCTTTAATTTCTTTGTTCTGCCTAATTGCTCTGGTTAGAGTTTCAAGGACAATATTGAATAGAAGTGGTGAAAGAGGGCATCCATGTCTTGTTCCACTTTTTAGAGGGAATGCTTTCAGTTTGTCTCCATTAAGAATGATGTTGGCCTTGGGCTTAGCATAGATAGCCTTTACAAAATTGAGGTATATTCCTACTATCCCTATTTTTTCTAGAGTTTTGAGCATGAAATGTTGCTGTATTTTATCAAATTCTTTTTCTGCATCTATTGAAATAATCATGTGATTCTTAACTTTAAGTCTGTTGATATGGTGAATTACATTTATTGATTTCCAAATGTTGAACCAACCTTGTTTCCCTGGGATAAAACCCACTTTTGATTGATGAGTTCAGGCCATAAATATTCCGGATTATTATTGAGATGTGATTTGTATTCCTGGTCATTTTGACTTATTTTTGGTTTTTGACTTGACTTGGTTTCTCCTTTATTTGGCTATTCCTTTAGGGTAGTTGCTCCCTTTGCACTATCTTTTTAGTATGTTTTTATATGTGATTTGCTAAAATTTTGTTAAGAATTTTTGCATCTATGTTCATTAGGGATATTGGTCTGAAAGTTTCTTTCCTTGATGTGTCTTTGTCTGGTTTTGGTATCAGGGTGATATTAGCTTCATAGAATGAGTTTGGAAGGCTTCCCTCCTCTTCTATTTCATGGAATACTTTGAGGAGTATTGGAATGAGCTCTTTTTTGAAGGTCTTGTAGAACTTGACTGAGAATCCATCTGGTCCTGGACTTTTCTTTGTTGGTAGGCTTTTGATGACTTCTTCTATTTCATTGCTTGAAACTGATCTACTTAAATTGCATATGTCCTCCTGATTCAGTTTGGGTGGATCATATGTCTTTAGATACCTGTTGATGTCTTTAAGATTTTCTATTTTGTTGGAGTATAGATTTTCAAAATAGCTTCTAATTACGTTTTGCATTTCAATTGTGTCTGTTGTGATATTTCCTTTTACATCCCCAATTTTAGTAATTTGGGTTTTTTCTTTCCTCTTTGTTAGTGTGGCTAAGGGTTTATCAATTTTGTTTATTTTTACAAAAAAACAACTTTTTATTCTATTTTTAAAATTGTTTCTTTTGTTCCAATTTCATTGATTTCAGCTCGGATTTTAACTATTTCCTGTCTTCTACTACTTTTGGTGTTGATCTGTTCTTCTTTTTCTAGGACTTTGAGCTGTAATGTTAGTCATTTATTTGTTGACTTTTTCTTCTTTTATTGAATGTGCTCCATGAAATGAATTTTCCTCTTAGTACTGCTTTCATAGTGTCCCAGAGATTTTGATATGTTGTATCTTTGTTCTCATTTACCTCTAAGAATTTTTTTATTTCCCCCCTGATGTCTTCTGTTATCCATGTATCATTCAAAAGCATATTATTTAATCTCCAGGTGTTGGAGTAGTTTCTGTTTTTTATTTTGTAATTGATTTCTAATTTCATTCCATTATGATCTGATAGAGTACAAGGTAGTATCTCTATCTTTTTGTATTTGCTAAGAGTAGCTTTGGGGCATAACGTATGGTCTATTTTAGAGAAGGATCCATGTGCTGCTGAGAAGAAAGTGCATTTGCTCATTGATTGATGGAATATTTTATATATGTCTGTTAAGTCTAAATTATTGATTGTGTTATTGAGAGCTATGGTGTCTTTGTTCAATTTTTTTGGAAGATCTGCCCAGTGGTGAGAGAGGTGTGTTAAAGTCACCTAGTATTATTGTGTTGTGGTCTATTTGATTCCTGGAATTGAGAAGGATTTGTTGGACATACATGGATGGGCCATTGTTTGGGACATAAATATTTATGATTGTTATGTTTTGCTGATTTATGCTTCCCTTAAGCAGTATGAAATGTCCTTCTCTATCCCTTCTGACTAACTTTGACTTGAAGTCCACTTTATCTGATATGAGGATGGATACTCCTGCTTTTTTGCTGAGTCAATGTGCATGGTATGTTTTTTCCCATCCTTTCACCTTTAGTCTGTGGGTATCTTTTTGTACGAGATTAAGGCAGCATATTGTGGATCTTTCTTTTTAATCCAATCTGCCAGCCTGTGTATTCTGATTGATGAGTTCAGGCCATTAATATTCAGGGTTTTTATTGAGATGTGATTTGTATTCCTGGTCATTTTGGCTTATTTTTGGTTTTTAACTTGACTTGGTTTCTCCTTTATTTGGCTATTCCTTTAGGGTAGTTTCTTTCTTTGCTGACTTACATAGTTGTTTTTCATTTCTTCCTCATGAAATATTTTGCTGAGAATGTTCTGTAGTGCAGGCTTTCTATTTGTAAATTCTTTTAGCTTTTGTTTATCACGGAAGGATTTTATTTCATCTTCAAATCTGAATGTAAGTTCTGCTGGGTATAAGATTCTTGGTTGGCATCCATTTTCTTTCAGAGCTTGAAAAATGCTGTTCCAGGTCCTTCTAGCTTTTATGATCTGGGTTGAGAAATCTGCTGATATCTGTATTGGTTTTCCCCTGAATGTAATTTGATTTTTTTTCTCTTGCAGCCTTTAAAATTCTATATTATGTATGCTATGTATTTTCATTATAATGTGCCTTGGCATGGATCTATTGTAATTTTGTACATTTGGTGTCCTATAAGCCTCTTGTATTTGATTTTCCATTTTATTTTTCAGATTTGCAAATTTTTCTGATATTATTTTATTGAACAGGTTGTTCTTTCCTTTGGTTTGTATCTCTGTGCCTTCCTCGATCCCAATAATTCTTAAATTTGGTCTTTTCATAATATCCCATAATTTTGGAGATTCCATCCATGATTTCTTAACATCTTCTCAGTTTGCTTAACTTTATTTTCAAGATTAAATATTTTATCTTCATTGTCTGAGATTCTGTTTTCCACGAGATCTATTCTGTTTGTGTTGCTTTCAATTGAGTTTTTAATTTGGTTTATTTTTTCTTTCATTTCAAGTATTTCTCTTTGTTTGTTTTTTCAGACTTTCTATCTCTTTATTGAATTGTTCTTTTCCTTCCTGCATTTGCTCTTTTAACTGTTTATTGGAATAATCATGCATTGCCTGCATTTGCTCTCTTATCTAATTTTTTGCTTCACAGATCATGTTAAATTTGCAGATTCTAAACTCTTTTTTTCTGTCATTTCTACTGCCATGCTGTCATTGGATTCTATCAAAATAGCATCTTGGTTTGTTAGGGACACCTTCTTCCCCTGTTTTTTTCATATTGTTTCTGTATATTTCCCTTTAGCAGTGAATATCTGAGGTACTGAAGTTTCCCCTTTGCAGGTTTATTGTGACCCTGAAGTTTTCCAGTACCTCTCTTTTGAAGGGGAGATTAATATTAGCAGCACCTAATACAAAGAAAATGCATCCCTGAATCAGATAGCCCCTATAAAGACTTTAACATTACTGTAATACACAGGATGAGTTTGATTATTATTTACAGTATTTCTAGTGGTGAACAAAGAAGATGGGGAAGGGTGTAGTATGTACGTAATTAGTGGTACCTGTCAAAGGACCTCTAGTCTCCTGTGTCTCAGGAAGGGAGCTGCCCTTCCAATGATGGTGTCCACGCCCTGAGGAATAATTCAAAATGCCTGTACCAGCCTCTAAAGAAGCTGGGGAGCCCCAGCAAGGATACACTGAGTCAGCATGGCAGGGGTGGGTGGGCGCCTAATGCCTCTTCCTATTGCATTAACTGAACCCACAGTGTTGGCTTCAGATACTTGTGTATCTTCTAGTTGTCTCTAAGTGGTTTTTGTTGTTCTGTTTCTCTTCATTTTCTTACGTATACAGTAAGAATCACGTCACAGTTCACTAGGGATGACTAGTAAACAGGTCCCCTCACAGCTCTGTTTCTTCTGAGTGAGAATATGTGGCCTTTACATGGCAGTCACTCTGCACTAGGTGCTCTTCTAAGGGCTTGGGTTTATTAACTCATTTTGTTTGACAAGAACATCATGAGATAGGTGCTATTGTTCTCCCAGTTTTACAGATGAGGAAACTGAGGCACAGAGAAAATAAATAACTTGGCCATGACCACACAGCTCAACACAGCTAACACTTGAACCCAAGTGATCTAGTTCCATAGTTTGTGCTCTTAATTGTTCAGACTGTTCCTCTGAAGCAATATTAGAAATTAGGAAAATGTGGCACAGTGGCACTGAGACTATCAGACTTTACCACACAAATTTTCATGGTCACACAGTAGGTCAGAAAATGATCATTACATTCTATTTTTAAACATGCCTCCTCTGACTCTGCAATATGGTGCCCCATCTCAGACTTCCTGTCTCAAGAAAAAAGAATTACCCCGGTCAACTGGACTTAAAGGATCTGACTTCCATTTATTTTTTTGTTTTTCCCCATCCTTTATCAATTCTAAGTATCCGATATTGTCTTTTTTTTTTTTTTGAGCCATTATGTATGTGTGCATTTTATTTGAAATCATTTTTGACACTTGTGAGTTTCTTAATAAATGGAATCCTCATGTGGTTTTGCTTCTGTTCATCTTCAGACATGGGTACTCTGGTAATTTGTTCCGACTGAATTGAACAGCCTCCGAGAAAGGATGCTTAAGAGCAATCTCTAGGTTCTAATTTGTCAACAGGAGATTAGTTAGGAATTTCGAGTCAGACTTTCCTTCAGAATTTATGGAATCTGGCTTAGCAGGAATCCTCACTAATGTGTCCTGGATGAGGTATCATGGTGGTTCCAGTCACAAAAATACAAATTTTCTGTAATCAATAGCAGCAGGAACCAAGATTTTTTTGCTTCATTCCTTATCACACTGTCCCCAAAGATGAGTGCTCACAGATTAATTAATAACAAGATTATTTTATTCATTTGCATTTTTGGGTCTTGTCTTCTTTGAGACTGTGACTTGCATATGCTTGGAATTTATTGGCAAGAGTTTTAAAACAGATGGCCACATGCTTTCTTCCCTCTAGGAAACTTACTTGGTTGTTTGTCATCTGGTTCTCATGGTAACCAAAGACAGTTGTTAACATTTTCTTCTCACAAAGTAAAATCATCAGAGCTGTCAGAGAGTTGCAGCTGTTTGATGAAGGTTTGATCTTTTGTTGTATTTTTCTATTTGTGTTGATGGACTCATTGCGTCATACCTTGTTTTTAGTGACATAAGTAAGAAAAAGAACCCAGGGGAAATCCTGTTTTTGTATATGGCCTATTTAGTAATTTTTCATTGCTATGGGAAACTAAACAGTTCCAAACAGCATCAGATCCTTGCTAATGAAGGTCAGTGTTATGGCTCAGATAGATGGGACGTGATTGGGACCTTTGTAGATTAGCTTCACATGTTATAGATTTATCA
The DNA here is from genome assembly GCF_902686445.1 of Sciurus carolinensis. Lineage (NCBI taxonomy): Eukaryota > Metazoa > Chordata > Mammalia > Rodentia > Sciuridae > Sciurus > Sciurus carolinensis. Next base: position 61,849,423 of record NC_062225.1, on the reverse strand, counting down.
TCTTGGAAATTTCTGAAAACATTTCATTCTATTCTTAGCCAGTGATGAGATAGGAAGGCATAGGCACTTAAAGAGAATCTGGTCAAGATGCATCCCAATGGTGGAATATGAACTTTCACTAACTGAATATTTGCAATATGTCCAACATTATTCCTTGAAATGGGATAAAGTTTCATCTGCCACTGAACTGCTATTACCCAATGACTAGACCTTAGAAAGAACTACTTATGGGTACACAGGTATAAGCAGGTCAAACTGTAGTATCCTGGGAGCCTACATTTAAACACATTCAATTACTGGGGATTAAATGAAAAGCAAATTATGAATTCGTTGGCAAATTTCTGGGTTTCATTATATTGTCTTTCCTTGTAACCAATAAGCACAGAGACTAGGCACAATCAGAGAATCACAGTTATTTATAGATGATGAAAATAGGGCCACAACATAGTTACTGATTCAGAAAATCTTAGATCAAAATGTTCACTTGTATTAAGAGAATTCCTTTTGCACCTAAGCCCATTTCTGGGCTTGTAATTGTTCCCATTCATGGGTTAGCTATCATAGTCAATGTCCTTTTTATCACTGCTGTTGTTCTGCATGATTTTGTAACTTGCTTTGTCAAAAAGAAAAGGAATTTTCTTATAAATGTGTGAGTGAAATATGATTCATTTTTATTCCCAAATCAGATGTCTACAGATAAGCCAGGCCAAAGTAGCAAAAAATAAATAGATTCTTTTTCCATGGTTATCTGAAAATATTGAAGGTGACGTTGGATGAGCTGTTTCCAAGGTGACTCTGATGAGGCATGAAAAACTTATTTAGTGCGCTTTCCTTGCACCTGGCACCATTAAGTAAAGTATTTTTACTGATATGATATTGTATATAATTTCTTACCACAAATTGTAAGATCTATGACAACGATGATGTAGAATGATCATTACTATGGAGTTGCACATTAAATCTGGATGGAATTTTTGGCTGAACTAATGTACATGGTGATTGCATACCTTGTATATATTAGAAGAAATGTGCTACCATTTTGTCATTTTATGACATTTTATAAACTTGTTCAAAGCAAATCAATACTTTCAAGTTTAACTTTAGAAGGCAAAAGAGCACAAAGATTATAAACTTTATAAACTTGGGCTTTGGAGTCAAATGGATTTTAATTCAAATTCTGGTTCTGCCACTTAGTAACTGTGTGGTTTTTGGCAAGTACTTAGCCCCTCTAAGCTTCAAGATCTCATGTGTACACAGGAGTGGAAATTGTATTCCTTTCAGAAGGCTTTTGTGAGGATCAGGGATATAGTCCAAATAAAGTGCCAAGTACAACCTAACTTTTAGCAAATACTCAATATTAATTTTGGTAAAAGTTAGTACATGAAGAGAGTCAGAATTTAGCTTATTTGGTCTGTTCATCTTTCAGCATCAAAAATGTTAGTGTTAAATAAAAATTTATTCAGACTCTTGTTAAAGATGGTAAGAAAGACATCTTCAAGAAGGGGACCACTCCATTGGGAGTTTCCTATAGGGGAGATGGATTGAACCTAGCTTTGAAAAAAGAAGGACAAGCGGAATTTATAGCCAAGGGGTAGGGTTGAGGTCAGCGGATGGAAAATCACTAAGAGGAAACATCAAGTTTGGGAGCATACTTGCAGACCAATTTGACAGGCTTCTTGCTAAAGACAGCCCACATTGAAGGAGTGGGACTTGGGGTATGCTCTTGGGAACTATATCATCTCTAGCCTTCTTCCTTCCTCCCTCCCTTTCTCTCTCTCTCTGTTTCTCTGCTTTCTGGCTACCACGGGGTGAGCAGCTCTGCTCCACCACCGCGCCTTTTCCACAATGATGCTGAGTCAGGGGCAAAGGATAGGTAGTCAGTGTAGATAGTAAATGATGGAGTAGGAAAGATCAGGCTAATTATCAAAGAAATGGAAATACGTTGCTCACATCTCCAGGGCATCTTCCCAGAAGGAGTTGCTAATGTTTACCCCCTGGGCTGCTCCTTCCTACCCTGAGGCAGGAAGTGGGGAGGGAGAAGAAATCTGGGATCTGTGAAAAGGCAAGATATGCCCCCCTTTCCCTTCTGTTAGCACCCAGTTCTGGGTCCTTGACCTCTCCCCAGAGAAGTCTGCTACCTGTCTCTTTCTTACTTGCTTCCTAGCTTGCCTTGGCATGTCTTAGGTGTGTAATCCTCAACACCTGGGGAATGAGGACCCAATCCTGATTTCCAAGACCAGCATCGATGCTGTGCTTCACTGTAGGCCCATCAACAAGAAGCCAGTTGAACATGCGCTGAACACCTCTGGAAACCATGAGACGAAATGAATCTTTCCTCCTTTGTTTTCCTCAGGTAGTTTGTTCCAGTGGCAAAAAGCTGCTGAAACAGCCACCTTAAAAGCCAGTGGGAGCAGACCCTTGAATCAGAGCAGTGGTTGTGCTGTGGGAGATGGGACTCTGGCTCTGTGTGTGTGCACACATGTGCTATGCACACACAAGCACTTTGAGAAAGAGGTAAGCAGTTGGTCTAAATAAATCTGTCATTTAGAACACTCGTTGGGCAAGTATGCTTCCTCCCTCATTGGTCCTCTGTGGACCATTAGTTATCTTTTCCTTAGCTATTTTTCTCTTCCTTTATAGACTCCCTTGATCATCCACAAGGACAACATTTTACAAGATATGATCTTTATGTGCAGCAGAGAATCTTACTATAATGTTTGAAAACAGACACAATATTCAGTTTTTGAGAGGGGAACTTATAAGTGTTTCTTCCAGAGTTGGGAGTCAAATCTCTTAAATTAGGCCTTTATTTGATTTTAAAATTTGAGACTCAATATTTCTGCAAGTGATAGTTGCATCTCTCTGGAATAAATGCACCTTATTTTAATGCAAGACTCCTTTGTAGGTTATTTGTTATAACAGAGGAGAAACAATCATTTCTTACCTTCATGGAAATCACAAAATGATTTGAAAGTTCAGAAGCTGTAACTGGGGGAATATGGATCAGTGATTTCTCTTGCCCTAAAGTATTCTCAGATACTTGACAAAGAGACTGATACACAGTCGATCTTAAAATTTGTTGAGTAAATGAGTGAATGAGTAGTAAATTTTGGCCATAAGTTAAAACATCCCTGGACTGGTGTGATGGGGAAAGTTTTGCTTTTTCTTTGTTTAGGTTAGTTAATAGAGTCAGACTAGAGATGCATGAAAGTTGCTCAAATATGAATGGCTAATTTACAAACATTTATATTTCAGTGTTAGGAAACATGATAAGATTAGGAAAACAGTTAAGACAGTGACTTGTACAGAATTGACTAGTTCAGGCAATGAAAACTTCACAGGTTACAGTTTAACGAGTTTAAACATTACATGAAACACACATGTATGATAGACATTAATTCTGATTTTGATTTTAACATACCATCAGATATACACATAGAAATATTGATAGTTCAGTTTTGGGTTATGAAATATATAATTTTTGATAAGACATTTCAAATTACAACATATCTCAGGCAGCATGCAGGAAAAGTCATTTATTGTACATTTGTTAGGACACACTTTGCACCAAGCTTCCAGTTTTTGGTAGTTAGATCAAGAGTATAGAAACCATTGAAGTGATAGTATGGTCGAAATCAGCAGTTGTAGTTACTGGTAAAAATAAAACTCTCTGAATTCATTCATTAACAAAATGCACAGTGATCATAAACTCAATTCCTTAAAAATTGTTTTTAACAATTAATTCTCATTTATTGGTGGCACAGCAGCTGCAGGGAATCTGAATTCTGAGAGTTGGTTTTACAGAACAGCAGAAATTTATTTTTCTGTGGGTTCACGTGATTACAACAAAGATGTTTACCATTTGAAATCACATATTATAACAATGGTGCTATACAAACATCACAAATATTTGGTGTTTCAGAGTCTTAACAAATATTATGCTGTGGTTATTTCACAAAGAGACTAGATTAACAGGCAGTGTAAGTCACATATATCTTAAGATTTTAAAAATACATTTTATACAGTAGGCTTCTAATTTATTCACTAGCATTTCATTTTGGTGGCTTTTTTATTTATTTTTTTTGTTTTTTTGTTTTATTCATACTTACAGTCCTTAGAGAAACTATGAATCTCTGGTTTATGCCAAGAAAGTCAATAGGATTTATATTTTCCCACAGGAATATGGCTGAGTGTACATTGAATCACAGAGTCAACAAAGCAACATCTAACTTATAACATTATTTTAAAAATTAAAATAAAATCTAATTGTTTTAAAAGACAGTAGTTTGAACAAAACTATAGTAATCAAAAGTTTTATTTACAAAACAGTTGAATATATTTTTAAATGGCTAGTTCTTGCTAACTGCACAGGTTAAATATCCTTGATGTAAATAGACTGTTAGCCTTCTGTGCAACATTGTTGGACCTCTGCGTTAGCTCACATGAAATGGTTAGGTGAGAAAATTGAATGATAATTTCCATCCACTCAAGGTACTTGAAAGGGAAGATGATAACTTTCCATGTTCAACGAGATCTATCACTAATGTTGGTGCATTTTACTTGAAAGAATTGGCTGAAATTGCCCAAATGTAATTTAGTATAGTATCAGAATTATAGAAAAGATGGATAAATTTTCATCAAATGTTGTAATTCTAATCTAGCTTTATGCAATTGATCTAGGTTATTGTATCTCTCCTTTCCAAGGCTTCTGTGTATTACATTGACTTTAAAAATATTTTCCTTGATCCTTAGAAATACAAAATATTGATTTTCAAAAGATAATGATAGGGTGAGCATTTCTTACAATCACAATCTTAATAAAAGAAGTTAATCTACATTTTACAGATCTTTAAGCAATTTTCTTTGGCAGGAGACTTTATAAACAACTTCTTCCACTTGTAACATTTCAACGAGGTCACTTTCCCTTATAATATCAGGTATTATGGTCACTTGTTCAATACTTTAGGATAATAGGAAAACACCACGGATAGAAAAATATTTAAGTTGAGCACATAGTCTTTTTGAAAGTTAAATTAAAAGTGCATTGATTCATTGATACTAGAGAAGATATTTTACATAGGCATTTCTAACGGTGTTGCTTAAGATCATAATTTCAACAAAATGGTCAACAACCGGGGTATGTGTATTTTTATTCTCCACAAAAAATTTTATCACTGAACACACTGAAAGAATGCAATGGAAACTCTTATTATTATACATAGTGTTTTCCACAAAATGAGTAAAGGTATATACATGGTGTATATACTTTGTGTGTATGTTTGTGTGTGTGTGTTGTGTACTCAAAATGGCAATTCTTACAGATTACATTCATTTGCATGAAAGGCTAAAATTTGAAAACAAATCAGTATCCAAATGTATTACTGCCATATCACCTCTCAGGACTTTTGAAGTGCAGTGAGGTTATTTTAAAAAATAGCTTTAGCTGTGTGAGCAATCTTCGGGATCAGTTGGAGGAACAATGGGAATGTTACTGCATTTTCCAAGGTAAAATCTCCTCTCTTGATTACTTCCTCTCCTCCTTCTATTCTCCTCCTCTCTGTCTTTGAAGGTTATTTGTGATTTTATTTAAACTGTGAATACAGTCTGTGAACAGGTTGTTCTTTCCTTTTGGGTCCTGAATGGGGAATGCATGATCGCCTCTTCAGAAGAGGTTTCTGGCATGATGATATGGCACCCATTTCTTTATGGATTGCCACTTGTGCTGGCTAGGGATGAGTTTGGTTTACTACCTAAATTATCTGCCAAATTTATCTGGTGGGAAAGAATTGCCATCAGTAACCATCAAAGGCAAGAGGGAAGTTCTAGACTTGTTTCCTACCCAAAATCTCCCTTTTCACCTGCCCCTCTGAGAATACTGCTGGTGGCACAGAGCAGTGTTTTGTGCATATATACTCTATGGACAACATGCTGGTTCCCTTGTTCAGAAAGTCACAAACATCTGCTGGGTGTAAGCTTCTTCCTGTCTACAAAAATTAATAGATAAAATCCAGGGAGGTCCTGTTGTAGTAACAGTTGTGCCAGCGATTGTTATTATGGCTTTATTGGAAGAGTGTTGAGTTGCACCACTGACCTACAAACACCACCAATGAATGGCACTGAGAGTCAAAGCAATTGAGGGATTAAAAACAATCATCTGTTACCTTCTAATGTCAAGACCTTTTTCATGAACTACAAAATAAAGGTCTTTAGAGTATTAAGTGCCCTCCCACCCTAATCTTTCTGAGAGGAATTTGAAATCCAGGTTTCTTTGAAGATTTCAATAATATAAACCGTGGATTACAGACAAAGAAAAGCTACAACAGCTTTTATCTTCACAACTTTATAAACTTCACTTTGGAAACCACTATAGATTACAAAAGTCAAATGGGAGATCAAGGCCTGGGTAGTTTGTCATGAATCTGAGTGAATTCCAATCAATCAAAACCACCAGCCCCTTGCTTCAGAAATGTATTTCCTAAAACCAAGAAAGCCAGACATTGGTGATTATTCTAAGAAGTCGTTTCTTAGTGAGGTTTTGACTTTGAGCAAAAGAAAGGATGGACAAATGGAGATGTGTATAATGGCGGACCATGCTTTGGCTAGAGCTCTCTGGTGATCAGGTGTGAGAGACAGTGGTAGAATGAGGGGTAAAGAGCCACTGGGAAGATGCACCCAGTCATAGGAAATGGACATGCAGATTTCAAGCTCTGAGCAGCAATGGAAGAGGAATGTGAATTTTAGAGAAGCAGGTAGAACACAAGTAGTTATTCTAATTCCCAGAAAAAGAAAAAGAAAAAAAAAAGCAAGCAACCATTTAAAAATATCTCACAAGCTTGGCCCTTGCTAAAGGAGGACTGGCATGATAGTCATTTGCATCCCCCCCTACTCCAAATACCAGTGTGGTATTTACATTTTAGGTTTCTTTTTACATACTTTGAATTACATTTCTGGATCCAAAGGAAGGGCCAAATACATGTGGGTATTTCAAGTCCCCATAAATGTGATATTTCAGGTCAAATTTAAGGGAACACACACAACCCATAATCTTAAGGTCCCTTTGCTAAACTATTTCCATAAGTAAATTCATTTGTTGACTTTGTACTCCAGTTCTCCCAATGCAAATGAGACAGCTTAGAAAGGAGGTCCCAGGGGACTTGGGGTGATGTCTATGTCATCTATTGTTTTCAAGCTTTATGAGCCATGCATGTCTTCTAAAACCAAAACTCTTGTTTATCTTAGTGCACACATATTCAAACCAGTAGACTGTTATTAAGTAGAAGTAGGTACTATAATTATATAGCCTTAAGGCAAACGGGCAGAACTATTGATTAAGAGAAAGATGTCCAAGGTCACTTTTTAGACTCTGGGGCAGTCAGGTAAAGCAGATCAGCAGTTGCTTTTTAAAAGCACTGGAAAGACTGATCAGAAATCTCTGTGATTGAAGAGACTGCCTTAAACCCAGTTATACCAGGAAAAGAAAAAAAAAAAAAAAGTCATAAGAATTAATTTTCCTTTAAATTATATTCTGAGTCTAAATAGTGGATGTTTCTTCCCATACATTTGATCGTACTGTACCTAGAAGGAGTTTACAATTTAAGCTTTTAAGCTTCTTTCTGGGAGCAAGCAGAGTTAAATAGTGGGTGACAGTGATTATTTTTGGCCACACAGAACACTGTGCGGATCAATGGTTTTCAATTTGAGCATGCATCAGAATCATTTGAAGGACTTGTTAAAACCCATATTGCTGTGCCTACTCCCCAAATTTCTGATTCATAGATTTTTCCAGGGTCTCAGGTGGGGGCTAGATTATGTGCATATCTAACAGATTTGCAAGGTTGCTTTTCTGGAGACCAAACTTTAAGAATCATAGTTGTAGCTTATTCTAAAACACACTATATATAGTAACTCAAATCACCTTAATTGCAGCTTTTCCAAGTGGAATGTGAAGATTAATATGGAATTTCCCCCCTGGAAATTCCTAATGTAGGTAAGGACAGATTCTATTGGCATTAGTTTAATTATACAAAGTCTTCAGGTTCAAAAGTTTAAGAACCATGTCAACATATAGAGTATACCTGTAAATAAAACCTGATTCAAACTTACCCTCTAACCTATGATGACCCTATAAAGAGAACTTTATTTTTATATTATTAATTGTGCATTTCTGCCAGGATATTTAAAAAACTTCTATGACCTCTTTTCATAGGATATTATTTTAATAATAGTACTAACATTCTCTCTTGCCATTTAGGTGATATTCTCCCTTTCACCTCAAGATGATTCACAGCAACTAAATTTGTTCAACTTCTGGACTAAACTCAAATGGGTTTGTTGACTTGGCTTTTTCTAATAAAATCCTTCTTAAGAGTATCAAATGCAAGAACCTACATAAAAGAGTAAACAGGGAAGAACATGAAGAGATAGTTCATGAAAATTCAGCTGGCAAAGAATTAAGTTGATCAAGCTGTCAGTATGTTTAAGTAAAGCCTGCAGTTGATTTGACTGGTAGGTAGACCTGGAATCATTCAAAAGGTGGGACTGGGGTAAGGAGTTGAAGAGGCCAGACATGTTTGTATGAACAGGCGGCTGCCTGTGTAGAAGGCAGGCTGAATCTATTCACAGGTACTCTTTCTTAATCAAGCACCTACCATTGATTGACAGCACAACCAGGATTGCTCAAGGCAGTCCTCAGCAGAAAATGCTTAGGGTGCATATTTGTAGAAAATAAGACAGAAAAACCTACATTTTCAATTTAGTACTTCTAATCAAATCTGAAATGGGGGTCAAATGCAATGTGAGGGACTTATTGAAAGACAAAAATACAATGTCTACTATAACTGAACAGCAGCTCTATATAGAAATTTATAATGAGAGAAGGAAGAGTATTTTTATACCTAGGCAACAGTCATAGAAATTATTATAGTTATAACAAAATATTATCTATTTTAATTTTCTCTATTAACATTGAAACACACAAAATCACTTTATTCGTTGTGATGTCAATAATGTTTACTTTTCCCTCTTCCAAATTTGGCTTTGCATCTCAATGCTAATAAAGTTGGAATATATTACTGCTATGGCATTGAAATGTTTTTGCCATTTCTGATGACATTCCAACTGGGATTCCTTCAAGGGAATGCTTACATGCATTCCACTAACACAGTCATTGTTTATACAAGCAGAGTTCAATATGGTTGCTTTTTCTTTCTTTTGCGCATGAAAATTTCTACATCCTCTTGCTGTATTTTCTGTATGTGTGATTTCATTTTGCTAATGAGGCATTTGGGTTGTGGCAGGCCAGATGATTGCTAGGGGTGTGATTTAAGTCTTTTTATGAAATCTTCTTGAGTAGTCATTTTCTCCATAACAAAGGAGGCAGTTAAAAACAGTTGAATCTGTAGCAAATGATATTCTTTTTCATTTTCCTTTGTATTGTACCTTTAAATATCTTTCTTTCTGGTCATTGCACATCCTGTTTATAATTCACATGCTTTTGTATATAATAACTGCTGTCAGTTTCTTTCTCCTAAAAGGTTGTCATTAAACACAAAGAATAAAAAATAAAAGTGGAATTATTGTGGGAAACTGTGCACTTACAGTTTACCTTTTAGAAGAATAACAGATTCAGCCTGAAGAAGGTCACTGATTTGAAATCCATTCCAATCTTATTACATTTCCTATTGGAGGCTTCTTCAGATGGAAGAAACCCTTCACTCCCCTCAGGGAAAGGAGACTTTTTTTTCCAGCAGTGTACAGATATTTAAAAACAAATCTTTACATTCCTACCAGGCTTTATGGTTGTATTGTCTTGACACTTCCTCTGGTAATCAAATATGAAGGGGAGCAATTGGTTCACAGCCTGAAGCACCTTCCACCCCGATCCAAGACTACATGATAGCAGGGATCATATGGAGTTTGATGTGTTCTAGAAAATCAAGCCAAAGGCCAAGGCCCTCCATGTAATGGTGAAGAAATTTAAGTCCAGAGAGATCTGCAAATTCATGAACCTCTGAAACAATTATATGCTCAATTTCAAAAAAGAAAAGTTTCAGGTCCCTTCCTGGTGACTGTTTGGTGTTAAAATGAGGAGAATCTCATCTATTCAGAAATGAAGAATGAGGTCTTCTCTAGCTGCTAAGGTAAGAATTGGAGTTGTAACTAACTGAAATAGAGCCAGATGCCTCAGAGTCAAAAGAGCAATAGGCAGAGTTAAGAATAAGCAATGACTAATTATTAACACCCACTAGAAAGAAGAAATTCAGCAATGATGAGGCAAATAATCTTTGTAATGGGCTTTTCACAATTTAAAATGTCAACTAAAGGACTATATGTCAACTTCACATAGGACTGGTTGTCTCATGGACAACTCTGGGATGTGTTTATAGAGAGCATCTATTCATCTTGTTGTGAAAGAATATGAAATTAAGAAACTTAGTATTAAGAAAATTAGTATTTCTATTTTATTAAGGGAAAGTTCCTTGATAGGTTTTAGAATGGCTTTATTAAGCAGTTGCAAATTGATAAAATGTCTCTAGATCAAAATGAAAGGTTAATGTGGTTAGAATATCATAATTAGACTCTTCCTGATGAAATCCAAGGCTGGTGTTGTTTTCAATTACTATGTCTTGAATTCTTCATACCACCTTAGGATGCCTCATCCTATACTTGGGGCAAATTGAGGCTTATGGAATTGTGTATCAGAAAAAATATAATAGACAGCTGATTTTAAAATTGCTCTATTTCCTTGACTGAGTTGTCATTTTGTAGTTGTTTAAGTCGTAACTGAATATAAAGTGAGTCAATGATCCTGGAAGACAGATTTGCTAAACTCACTAATTTTCTGCTCTCTTTGAGTTAACTTCTTTCCAATTCTTTTTCCTCAGATAATTAATCGATATTTATCTAACTCCGGTCACTTTAAGAAAGCAGTTTAGTGAGCACATGTTAATATAGAGACAGTCAGAATGATATATGATTTTGTACAAGACTTCTGGATCTATCAATGTGGTGCCTGTCATTTTCTCTCTCTCTCTCTCTCTCTCTCTCTCTCTCTCTCTCTCTCTCTCTTTCTATATTATGGACTCTGGAATGGCTGTTCTACTCCTCCTGAGAGAAGTATAAAATAAGGAATATGGGAAATATTCTACTGGGAACCAAGACAGATAAAATTTGCCAAAAAAGCAAAGTATGAAGAAAGCCTGACAAAGCCCTTCCCTCCTATAATCCAGCAGCCTTGCAGAACCCTCCTTTCTTCTCTGTTGTTTTCAAATATCATTAAATATCTCACCGGTTGCTTTAAAGGAACACGAAATAGTTCGAATTTTTTTTACAAAACCAAGTTTTGGGCAAAGGCATAACACTATGATGCATGAATCTGATGTTGGTTAATGGAAGGTCTGAAGAAGTATGGTTTAATTCTAAGCAGTGACAAAGAAATTATTATTTTGACTTTACTAATGATACAACCTCTAGAGTTGGAGTGTCAGAATATTTTTTTGGGAGGACAAAAAATGCAAGTTTAGAATTTTCATTGCTAGGTCCATTTCACTTAACTGTGCTGTTTTCAGTGGTTTTAAAGATTGGTTCCATGACTATAAGTTTGAAAAGATAAGTTTTCTCTCCATCCAGACAACAAGCATGTGATTGAACAGTATGGAAATGTTAGAGTCACACCAAAGACACTGGCTCAGAGTAGAAAGGAATCACTGAAGATAATACATCAAATGAACAAAATACTTCTGGCATTGTTCTAATGTTCACCGACTATAGCCAACTAGACAGTAAGCTGGCTTGCCCATATGGCCTGGGGATTGGCAGTTGCTTTGCCTAGTTCCTGAACCCATCTAGTAATTGAATGGTGATATGCTTATGAGTTTAGTAGTAACCTGTCACTCCTGCCCAACTGCTTATTTGCCTCTAGATACTGGGTGAATGAGAAAGGTGAAGCTGTGGGTGGGCACTGACAGGTTACTAAATTCCATGTCTCAGTAATTATCATACATTTTCTGGGTAGCTTTGCAAAAATGCGTTCTTCGCTTCAGGTTTGACATTATAAACCATCCCCATTTATTTTGAAGTTTTAAAATGCAAACAAATTTTTAATGATGACAAGCAAATTTAGCCCCTTTTGAAGGATGACTCTTCTCCTTTTTACTATTCTCTTACTGTTTGAGTTGTTTCTGAAGAATGTGCATAGGGATTAAGTCAGAAGTAAGAAAGGGAGCATAGAAAGAAGAGTTGCTGAGTCAACCAAGTGCTCACAGCTTCCTTGGGTGCTAGACTCATTTCTCAACAAAATACAACCAATTATTGAAAAAATTCCCAATCCATTTTGATTAGAAGAGTGCCCATTAAAAAAAAAAAAGTAAATCTATGCAGACTTTGTGAGGGCAACTTGAGAATACCAAGAATATTTAAGCCTCATATATATATTTACCCTAATGTCATCTGATTCACAAGAGGATTTGGAGTGTCAGATTCCCTGTAAGATTATTGATGGCAGCAGAAACCCTATTCACCTTGGAATTTTGGATGGAAACTTTAAAGACAAAATTTTCTTTAAATTTAACAATAACAACTGCAACTAAAAAAAAAAAAAGCCTTTCAGTTTTCATATGATGTTTTTCTTTGCTTGGATCCAATATCAAAAACGTTTTGTTGATGAAATGGCAATGAAAGTCTCCACTATTTCTAAGGGTAAGTTTCCCAAATAGGGTCCAACATGTAATGGGGCAGGTGGCCAAATAAGTTTTCTAATGATTTGGCACCAATATTACTGCCCCCTGTGCACCTGACTCCTTACCCTGACAAAGACCCCTTGGAGAAATCTCATGTACTGACTGGTTGAAAGGGCAGTTTCCCGGTTAATGGGATCTTGGAGGGAAAATACTAGAGATAAGCCATTCAGTGTATACGAAAGTTAGGGGCTGGTTCAGCTGAAAATATCTCAGCTAAACTAGGGAGTGAAGGAGCCACATGGTGGTATATGTTTAGTGTCTGTGGCAGGACTGGGTGGGATACCAATTCATTTTCTCCCAGCATGCCAAAGCACTTCTTTAGAAAGTGTCAACTAATGTGTGATTTTTGCCTGCTCAGTGTTTTGTTTCATAGGGAGATATAAAATTTTATCCTTTTACTCCCAGAGTTTGACCTTGACCAGAATACTGTTTCAAGAGCTGTTTTCAATATCTCTACCTCAGAGACTGAGGAAATCCTAATCAATCTTGAAGACTTTCTAACAGAAATGCTTGCTAAGTAAGAGGAAGAAAATATATTTTGTTCTCTTAAAAATGAATTTCTTATTTGGAAGGATATATGTCATTAACATTATTTGAATTAGTTTTTGAACAACCTTAATTTGCATTTTTAAAAAAGAAAAAAATATAATCAAGATTGTGCTTCCTTCCATGCCTCTCTACCTTTTCCCATTTACATAAGAGAGCTGATAAAAAGGAACATTAACCTGACGTGAACTTCTGGACAATTCTAGACATCCAAAATGCAGTTCAGGTCATTTGACACACATAATTGATTTCTGTTTTTATGTTATGTATCTCTATAGTCTAGAAGAGATGGGATAGAGGGGATCTAATGCTGAAATAATGTCTGATTCTCAGAGAAATAATAGAACTAGCTTTTCAAATCTTTTCTATTTTTTTTTTGTACAAGTAGGAATGGAAATTTTTGGAAGAGAGAAGATTGCAAACAACATTTACATTAGCTGTGCCTTACAAGGCCAGTGTTTCTTTCAGAAGAATTTAACTATTGATAGAGCTGTCTGGTATTTGTATTTTATTTGTACTCATCTCAAGCTCAATATCCTATCTGGCATTGATTATTTAAATATTAATATTCTGAAATAAATATCATTATTGGAATGGAGTCTTTTTTTAATAAATGGAACTATTATCAAATTATCAAGTTGGGAAATTTAGAAACTTTATGACTTAAAAAATGGAAGGGAAGATAATTACTGAAGGCATTTTGTAATGACACATTTGTTTAGGTTCAGTATATTTCACTAAATTATTCAATGATATGAAAAGTGTGCCAAAAGCATACTTTTCTTGGTTGTCAAAGCCAAAAGTTATATATGTCCAGCTTTGACTTTCATATAAAGTCTTAGAATATAAGTTTAAATCTTACAGTTGTCTCTGGAAACTGGGAATCCATCTTACTTAAAAGTAATAACTTCCAAATACCCCAGACAATACTAATATGTGATGAGATATCACTGAAGACATTTTATTTGTACCAAATTCTCTAATTTTTAACTATATTCTTGCCACCAATATAGATATTTTTCATCCATATCACTTTCTTTAGCCATATTAAATTTTATGAAAATGGTTGGGATTCAAAATCTTTCACAATTTCTTCTTTGGAGTATTTTTCAAAATGAAATGCAAATATGAATATAGAAGATAGAGAAAGGTAGTTAGAGAAAATATTTTCTCAAAACTGGTCATTTGGATCATATCACTTTTATCTTTAACGTTTGTATCTTTTGGTTTGTTCTTCATTATTTAGGTGAAATATTTTGAAAAGTGCTTATGTGTTTGTATAATAGAATTTTTTTTTCTTGTATTTGGAAAGGATGGGGTATAGAATCAATAATTGGTCTTCACATTAGAGAGTGGGTCAGTTCCAACCTACAATTACATATTTAGAAAAGTTCTTCATAGCAAATGTCTCTCTTCTCTTACATGACTTCGGAAGAGTCTAATCAAATGTTCTGTAAATTAAAATTTTTTTAGCTGGACACTGTGGTGCATGCCTACAAGCCAGCAGTTCGGAAGACTAAGGCAGGAGGATCATGAGTTCAAAGCTAGTCTCAGCAAAAGTGAGGTGCTAAGCAACTCAGTGAGACCCTGTATCTAAATAAAACACAAAATAGGGCTGGGGATGTGGCTCAGTGGTCTAGTGCCTCTGAGTTCAATCCCTGGTAAGCTCCCCCTCCTAAAAAATGTTATTTGGGAATGTAGGGAAAGTACTCTGAAAAAAAACCTCTGTTGAATCTCAGTTGAATAGGTAATTTGTAGTAAAGAAGGCTATACATTCATCCTAGTATACTAATTCCCCCTTCCTCCAGTACATTCTTAGATTTGGCTAAGTATAGACGTCTTTGCAGTCAGCAAATTAGGAGGGTTGGGTTGTGTATTAACTGCCAAAATTGGCTCAGTAACATTGAAGTTAGCTAATTACCCTCTTGCTGTGTTTGGTTATCAATGTAAATCTTCCTGCCATTTGCATATCAGGTATATCAAATGAGAAGCATGTGACCCACTGATATTTCTTAAAAGCACAGAAGCTATACATTATAATTTTCTATATTTATATACTTCACCTTTATAGAAACTCTCATGGGGTCTGGGGCCGGGTGTGTTGTTATTCACTTCCAATATATCTCTGCATATTGATAGACAAGGTGGACGGGTACTGCAGTGTGACGTGTGACTCAAAGAGAAATAAAATCAACAGTATTGCCATCATATGCAACTGCAGGACATAACTTGTCCTAAACATTTGCAGAGATACCGTACTATGTTCTAATGACTCTTTTTTAGTGGAATGTCATTATGTTTGATTTTTCCCATGTTAAGCTCATTTTCAGAAAAGCATGCCCTGAACCGTCACTTTTAGCACAAACCTTTTCCCCACTACTGAGAGGTAGCAGTGAGCATCATTAAGGGCAACTAAATACAGTGGAGTAGCCAGGGGAGGACCACAAAGGTGGACAGTAGGGAAAGGAAAGATTAGATGCTGAGATAATGCTTTTTCCTAAAACTAAATAATCATTTACAAAACCATTTATTTAAGTGTTCCTGGGGAGATTAAAGTAGAGGACCTTTGACAAAACTGAAAATTTGGAGGGCTTCTGAGTGCATCATTTTGGACATCTTGGCAGGCAGGAAAAAGTCACAGAAAGCTGCATACTTACCATTTCTTAGGAGCTGCAAAACTGAAGCATTCTCTCTCCACCTCTTGGTGGTTGCTCCTTCTATAGATAGAACATTCTCTACTTTGGGAGAGGAAAAGCCATAGTCTGATTAAGCTTCAATAAACAAATTGCCTATTTCAGTTGTTTACCCTTCCCATGCTATTTTGGTAGGTGGAATACCATCACGCTGCCCAACGACGTTTACAATGTGCTGGTGATACAAAGACAATGGATGTGGCAAGAAGTGATAAGTACATAACGTTAGAAAAGAATAGCAGAAATACAATCCATTAACAAAAATATGCAGGTAGAGCTGAACAAAAGCTGACAAATCAATTCATAACATGTTTCTTTCTTGTAAGATAAATACAATTTTGTAAGTCTCTTCTGCTTAATGCACTAACTTATTTGTCAAATGAAACTCGCATTTATCTCTGCTCAGTTTTGCTAACAGCTAGAATGGCTTGGCCAAAAGGAATTGATTTTTACAACAAAAGCTGAATGACAGCAGCAGGTCAGAATGAGATCCAACATTGTACATGGTCAACCACAAAATGGCCAAATGTTCCTGAGGTCATTAAACTATACTCAGGACTTGTTCTGATGCAAAATCAAAAGAGAGATTTCACATCTCTAGCCCTGCAATACCAAAAGAAATATTAATGTAAATCAGTTTTTCTGATTTACATTTTTGAAAAGGTGAAGTTTTGTCACCATTAGAAAGTAGAGGTCTTCATCATCTACCAGAAAAATAAATTCTAACTTTTTTTTCCCACAAAGTTGTTGGATGTATGCAGAGCAAACAGTCAATTTTACTTTGACAGGTTAGGATCAGAGGCCTGGAGCTGCAGAATCACCAATGAATCAAGCCAGGTGTGGAAAAGGCAGATGGGTAGTGAACTTTCCTAGGCAGACGCTGCGGGGAGAGGGTGCTAGAGCAGATGACAGCAACTTATCAGAATCTCTGAAGGATTTCTTCAAACAGTGTATTTTGGAATTTAATACATTTGAAAAACAATAATAAAAACTGGTGCACTTATGCTGCAAACTATAGAAAGCAAAGTTCTTCAAAATCTCCACTGCTAGATATATTGAATCAGAATCTTCAAACAGACTAAAATTTACTCATAAGAAGTTTAGAATTATTGGGTTGCAGCATTTTGCCAAAGGTTGTTAAATGGCTTAAGGGTCCTTTGTTCATTGAGTTACTATTTTGCTGTTCAAAAAAGTATATACTGACTGCTCCTTTTGTATTAAACTGAAATTTGTACCCAGAAGATACACCAATTTTTTGTATCAAGAAAATGTTTAAATTGTACATTATTTCCTTCACACATGAAAATGTGCCACCCATGACCACATAATGTTATAATGAGGAATTCTGTGGAAAGTTTTAAGGATGGATGTTCAGATAGACAAAGTATCATTTACATGAACCGAGTGCACATATTCTATTATAGTAAGGGATCAGATTTTTCCCCAAATGATTATTCTATTGTGGGGTCACTTCTTCCCTTGCTGTTTTGATTTTATGAGATATGAAGTCTATAACTGATAAAAATAGTCAAGTTATTAATGAAGGGGAAAAGTTCTACTGGGAATGAAAAGGAATATAAGGTAGGATACTGAAAGAATAATTTACTTTAGTGTCCCTTGGGAAATAATTATATTTTCTGTGATCAGTTTTATTTGGGTTGAATGATTTGATTTAATACACTGCATGCTAAAACATTGCCTGATATGCAAGTGTTTATGGGTTCATGCTCTTAGAGGTAGGAAGGATGAAGATAGAATTGTATTAAAAAGATGTAAAAAGAAAGAGTGAAATGGAGGAACATCCAACATTTATCTCAGCATCATAGAACAGACAAATATTTTGACTTTGTGTCTTCTTGGGACATTAAAAAAGAGAATGCTGCATTATCATAGGGTTGACATTTACAAATTTGAATACTAGGTGTCTCTTTCTTCTGGATGAGGATACTAGTTGCACAATAATATTTTTTTGGTCTTTATTTCTTCAAAACATGAAAACAAAAAGATGAAGTAAATGACAATGAGAAGAAAGAAAACATTGCATACAGACTATACTGTATCACTAGTGATTAAATCAGAAACAATTAGAAACTTTATTGGTCTGTGTCAATATGTGTACCATTTATAAGGAACAGCACAATTAGTGCACTTCCCCCCTAAAGCCGTGCACAATACACACAAAATAAAATAATCAAACAAATCAAATGAAACAATTTTACACAACTATAATAACAACAACCCTGAATAATGAGAATCATATTTTCTCTATAGCAATGAAAACTGAAAAGGCAAACAAACCAAAATGTTTCAAAATTGAAATTGACCAACAGCGAGAATTTCTTAAAGTCCTTTTAAAGTGAAGATTTGCTATGGGATTACTGACATTCAAAATATGACTAAAAATGAGTGCAAAATCTTTCTAAAGTTTAAATACCTTGTATTCCTTGGCTTATTTTACTTGGTGTTTCTAGGCTAGCTTTCCATTTTTCAAATCTTAAAAAAAAAAAAAAAAAAAAAAAAAAAAAAAGAAGTGGCTTAGAATGTGCCCCTAAAGCAGTCACCAGTGTTAGTCATCAATGACGGGTCAGAGTTGGGTCCTGGAAAAGTACTGTTGCCACAACCATAAAAACTGGAGTTAACTGGGTCTTCCTGGTAATATGAATCACCAACATGATTGCCCTTCTGGGTAAAGTTGGGGGACACATGTATTTGCAAGTTGACCAAGCATAAGGAGGGCACTTTTCCAGATCTAAACTTTATATTCTCTTAAAGACGATCTTTAATATTTGGGCAATTTTATCTGTACAACTATGTGTTTATGTTAAGGAGTCTCATAATTGTGTGCTTCCTTGCAAGATAAAACTGTTTCCATATGGCTGTGTTAACTTTTATTCATGGAAATAGCAACTGCATTCTCTGTGTACCCTGCTGAGGGAAGGAAGCTGGGTTGCCTGGGTCATACCCTGAGCCCCAGAAACTGTATACGACCTGGCCTGTTGAGTGGACAACCAGCATTTCATTATTCACTCAATCACCAAGTGTTTAATAAATGGTGAATGGTCGTGATTATTGAGTGGAAGAAAATAAGTCTCAGCAGTGTTTCTCTTTTAAGTATATTCGAATTCATACAGAAGGCCAGGGATGTCTTCCACCTGGAATTCCTTAGAGATGGAGAAGTCTCTGAGAGGTGAAGTCATTCCATTTTTACTCATTAGTGGAATCACTATTTGGAATGTTGGGTTTATCCACACTCTTTGGTATTTTAAAATAAAGACAGCCATTCCTTTCAAAGGGTCAAAACCTCCCAGTACAATCCTCTGGGAGGCACTAATCTCATTTAATTGTCTTCTCTTCATCATAAGGAGAAACAAAAGGCTGGTGGGTCACCCTGGCTTCTTTCCTACTTGGGAACTACTGATACAATCAGAGGGGTCTGGACTGGGTGGCGAAAGAAACAGGACTCAAAAATGCCTTTTACATAAAAAAATAAAACGAACAAACCAGCACCATCTAACATCTGTGCCAGACAGAGCAGATGTGCAATAAATACTTTGGGGAAAGGGGTGTTGTGGACATGGTGGTTCTGAAAGCCAGGCATATCCCACGCATCTACTTCTCTACAACACCTTTCTCTTTGGCCTTCCTGAATTAATGGATGATTTGCAGAGGCCTCTGATGTGTTCCACATGGCTAATTTTCCAGGAAGATCTTTGTAGGTTGCCTGCCAGCCTCTCAATAACTTTAGCTTTTTCCCACATGACAGTTATTGCTTCTTAGAATGAATGTACATGAAAAATCTGCCATTTTCTTCCTTTATCCCTAGTAATAATCAAACTCAATAACAACACAAAAGCAACAACTCAGGTGAAAAGAAAGCTCACTTATGTCTTCAATGTCCAATCAACGTTGCTGAATGGGAGAACAGTATATGCTATACTCTACTATATACAGATACACTTTGTTTTGTTTTGTTTTTCGTCCATGCACTGTGTAACAGGTATCACAACAACATTCCCAAACAGGCACATGAAGAAGGAGCAAATGTTCGGTAACAACTGGGACAGGATTGTGCGAGCCACGGATGCCTTCGAAAATAAAACTGATGGACAATCCCAGGCAGAAGCAACATGGGACTGGGACACATACTGATGCAAATGGAAAAGAACGATGTGCTTTTTGAATGGGATTATTCTTCCTGTTTGCATGGAGAGTGGGTGGGCAGGAGGAAGGTTGGGATGGGGCACCTGGGGGGTTACCTGGGTTGGAATGAATAGGGCCTTGCGAATTATAGTCCAGAGTTCAAGAGTTAAGAAATAAAGGGTTTTGCATGTTCCTGGGAATCTAGGCACGTTATTCCTGTACCTGTTGAACAGAGTGCCAGGCACCACATCCTTAAATAACAGACTATATCTAGAACCATCACTCTTCCTGGCTCTGTCCCAGCTCCCATACTTCTTCTTGGAGGCAGCGTCAGTCTGCTCACATTGTGGAGAGAAGCATGAAATTTGGAAATAGAGTGAAGATGTGCTGTGCTTCTTTCTTCTTCCATGCCCAGATACATTCTTAATCCAAAGAAATTTTTTAAAGTGTTTGGAGGAGGTGAGGGGAAGCATAATGATTTCAATTTTTACCCCAAACCCATTTACATTTAAATGGGTTATCGCCTCTCCAAAGAGAAGCAAAAACCCTGACACTCCCAACAAAACAAAACAAAAAGCAAAGCCCAACATCAACCACCTCCCCAACCCCAACGAAAACAAAATCGAAAACAAGAAAACAACTCAAAGCCTTAATGATTTATGAACCTGGAGAGAGTACAGCTCTTGGAGGCCGAGATGCAAAGATGGCCCTGCCTCTGCACCTTGTCCAGCATAACAATGCCCCGGGAATGGGAGGTGATGGTTTCTGCCTTTGGCCCTAGTACAAAGTATGCTCTTGAAGTTGGATTCCATCAGCAGGTAAGTGAACATGACAGATGTCAGTTTCCTCTGTTCATTATACATAATTTTTTATGTATATATATATGTATATATATATATATATATAAATTTACTATATTTGATGTTCCTTTAGAAGCCTTTTATGTGGCAGTAGGCCTCCAGGGAGGAGAAGAAAATGTACAAGAGCCATAGGAGCACAAAGAGGCAGGACGTAAGGAGCTTGGCAGTCCGGGGCCCACCGAGCTCACCTCCGATTTCTGGTCTCCGCCGATACAGCAGCACCCCCACATTGATGAAAGCAAAAATGGTGAAGAGAGTGACAGAGAAAGCTAATGTGCCAGGGGACACTTTAAACTGTTCCCCGTTGGCTGCGTGGTAGATGGCAGCAATGGACCAGGCCACGCCGATTCCCAAGAAGACGTTCACTGCGTTGCTGCCTGTGACGTTACCTATGGATGCATCAGCATACTGGTCCTGGGTGGCCGCTACTTTGCTGGCAAATGTGTCTGTAGAAGAAGAAGGAAAAAAGGCAATGACACTCACTTAGCCTTGTAAAGATGTCCATGGAGTGCTGGGAACTTCTAGCGTGTGGTCTAGAACCAAACCCTGGTATAAACCCAGGAACCCAGAGTGAGCCTCAATGTTCCTTTGATTCATTAATGTGATGATAAGAACAGGATCTAGCAATCAGGAGCCAAAGACTTGGTGCTATCTATGTTACTGAAAAAGTGACGTCCATCAAGTTCTTTATCCATGGATACCATCATTTTTTGTATACTGAGCTTACAGGGCAGTATTTTTCAGACAGTAATCCCAGGCCATCTACTTACACCAGAAACTAGTGGGTCCTTCTAAAGGGTAAATATTGCAAGCTGTATTGGGTCATAATCACTGGGGCTGAGGAATCTATTGTAACAGCATTCCAAAAGATTCCAGATCACTCACAGGTGAAAATGGCTTTTGGCAGGTTTTACTAAAAGATGCTGTATCAGCAGCTCTTATTTACAGATGAAAATGTGAAAGTGTCAGGAAAGATTTCCAAAGATCCAAGAGCAAGTCAATAGTGGAATTGAAAAGAATCAAACTATAATAATAGCTGACCTTTGCCTAGAGTCTTTTGAATAGGAAAGTGGATTCACCTATGTGGCACATTGACTGTGATAATGATTTTATGAGGTGAGGAAAGGAGGCTTAGACATGATAAGTAATGGGTGCGATGTCACACAACTGCAAAGAATTTATGGAGGGCTTGAGCTCTGGCTTCCTGTCTTCAGGGCTCATGCTTGCTAATTACACCATCTCACATTTCACCTCGCCATAGGTACCAATGAGTATCCTCAAAGCTCTTTCTTCACCCACAGTCCTGAGTGTATCTTAAGAAGATGGGGAAGTCGGGGTTCACCACAGTGGGGATAGGATCACAGAACTTATACTTTTTGATGAGCAGAGCACAGAGGATTTAAATCCTACCTTCACAATTGGCAGTGTGGTCTTGGGCCTCAATTCCTAATCTGTGACAATGGGATACTGATATCCACTTCAGATTGCCATTGCTAAATTGAAGTATTATGTGTAAAATGCCTTCTGTGCTTCTTGGTAAGAGTAGATCTTGTTGTTATTTTGGTAAGATAATGTAAATAGAGCAATCTAGATTAGTTTAAAAGTTGGGATAGGATCTGAAATAGCTACTTTTATTGAACATGTAAACAGAACTTGTAATATAATAAATTTGGGGCTGCAGTTGTATAGCTCAGTGGTAGAGCAATTGTCTAGCATGTGGGAGGCACTGGGTTTGATCCTCAGCACCACATAAAAATAAATAAATAAAATTAAAGATATTGTGTCCATCTACAACTAAAAATATAAATTTAAGAAAAAACTTAAATTTGTAGTCTATATGACGCCTAGTTACTGGCATCAAAGTCCTTTCAATTACCTGTGCAAAATTCCTTGCATAGTGGGTTTATAGTATGTTAATAATGATCAAATTGAACTCACATTTGCAGTCAGTAATAGCCAAGTACCATATATCTCCAAAGTGCTGTATGCACCGCTCTGATCTTCCTGAGGCCTCTGGCATGCTCTGTGCAGGCAGGTAGTTTCATGATACCAGACTAGTATCTCCCCTTTGTTGCTATTCTGTCACCACAATTGCTCCTTGGTAAATCGCCACTGGGGACAATCCACAAAGCATGGAAGTTTATACTAGCCTATAGATTCTCTGCTTTATGATGGGGAAGAAAGTTATTTAGGCCGATCAGAGGCTATTGCATCTGAGTATCACATTCTTTCTGAAAGGGAATTGGTCAGCCCTGAGGGCCTGTCTCATTGATTTTGACCTCTGTCTGTAATGGAAAGCAGATATTGTTACTCTTTTATGATGAAGGCAAGAACTGTTTATTCCATGCCAGGCACTATGCTATACAGGTTCCATGTATATCCTCATTCAACCCTTTCAGAAGCCCTGTGGACTGGGTGTTATTATTCCCTGTTTGTAATTTTAAAAACTACATTATTGTGATAGTATGCCTCATAGACAGGGTCTTGATAAGCAGAATGAGAATTTTTTAAATCAAGTCTCTTTGATTTTAGAGCTTATTCTCAAATACCATATTGCAACTCCCAGAAAGAATAAAGGTTACCTTTTCTCTTACTCCATTTAGTTTGCCCTGTTCCTTCCATTCAGAAACTTTGAAGCAGGTTATCAACAAATGCCCATTCCTATGTCAGGGAAACTGCCTAAAGAAGGTATGGGCACTTTGCTAATCCACCTGCTTGGATTTGTGCTGCTTTGTGCATTCCTGGTTACAGTTTGCAGCCCAATAAGATTATTACAGAGACTGATGAGTAAAAGCAAAGCAAGACAAATCTTAATGGTCTCTTGCATTTCATTATGAAAAGTTCTTAAGAGGTGCTGCTGCAGCAGCTTAAAAAAAAAAAAAAGTCTTTTGCTTTTCTTCTTCAAGGACAGGCAGTGGAGCAAAGAAAAGAAAGTAAAGGAACAAGAGTCCAAGGCAGGAGAGAGCAGCTTACGGCTCTGCTGCTGCCCAGAAACACTTGAAACATTATTTTGAGCTAGCACTGGCTGATGGTGAACAGATGGCCACATTAGGCAGGGCCCTTTGGGGATGTAGGTAGTCTGCTCATATGCTGCAGGGACAGGTGACCTGGCTGTTCCATCACACAAACCTGCATACATCCCCTGGCACGTGGTACAGAGCACACTGTCCTATCTTCACACAGAAACCCTGGACTTTCCAGATGGCAGTCTCTACCTCTGTACCAGAAGGGAAAGAGGTGTAAAGTCAGGGTCCAGGGGCCCTGAACATTCAAACTAGGCCTTTAAGCTGAAATGGAGGGCATACCAGGTGTGTGGCAATTTCCACCCCCTCAAGCTATTTCTCAATAGCCTATTTATGTGAATATTACTTGAAAATTCTTACTTGTAAAAATAGGATCCTATTTTCAAATGCTTTTCTCTGGAGTCCCTAAAAATTAGGAGCCAAACTGACTAGCTTATCACATAAATAAAACATGTTCTGGGCCTCTTTGAGTCTGGTAGGTTTTATTTACCTGGATTAGGCATCAGTCTTTTGTCTATTTTTAGTTTCAACTCAAAAAGTATTTTTTTAAAAATTGTAGGAACACATGCAGATCCAAACCATTAACCTTAGCTCCAACAGAGATAACTGTCTTCTCCAAATGAAGTGGGAAGGATTTTCCCCAAATTAACTTCTATTGCTGCTTTGCTGCTTAGTGCCCAGAGCAACACATCACATGCCATATGTTAGGCACTGCCAGCTCCTATCCTAAACACTAAGCCTGGAACTTGCCTGTGGTCCACAAAGCAACGCCTTTCCCCAAAGTAAAATTCAAGAAGTAAGTATTGCCTAGTCTCAGAGGGGTATAATCATATTCAGATCTTTGGTCATTAAGTACAAAAATAAGAGAGTTAGATTTCCAATGTGACTGGCATAAATTAAGACATGTTGACAATGGTGTGTGTGTGTGTGAGTGTGTGTGTGTGTGTGTGTGTGTGTGTGTGTGTGTTGCCTACATATATACCAAAGGACAGGCTTCTGATTGTAATTTTTACTTTTAATTCCAATCTTGGTATCTAATAAATTTTCAATTAGTTTTATAGTCTCAGTTTTGATGCTGTCTTCTTGGTACATATAACTATAAATAAGAAGATTTGTTTAGGAGGCAACATGGCTTAAATGAAGCTACATATCATGAAGTTGGGACAAAACTGTTCTCTATAGACCTGGTTCAAGTTCACTGTATATATCTTTGGTCAAGTTGCTTCACTTTTTTAGGTTACATTTCCTCACCTAAAATGAAGAAATTAGATTAGGAGATCGCTAAGTCTTTCTCTATTCTAAATGTTTGGGTAGTGAACAAAGCACACCAAAATACTAAATCCATATGTGCTTTTGGCACTATTTTCTTTCTGTACAAATTGTAAATGATTGCTTTTCTTCATTAGAATTAATTAATGATTTTCTCACTGAACGAATATATTATCTAAGTGAAGTATACAAAGATCACGGGAAGAAAGATTTCAAAACCTAAAGATTTTGCCAAAAGGATTGAACTGTGAATAATATTCACGATATTAAATTGCATAGCAGTCTTTTAACATTATGTTCAAAATGTTGGCAAAATTACTTACTTCAACTCACTTGAGCAATGATCTCTTTCCATGTGGGAAACTGTGGTGTAAACAGGGGCAGAAAGGCCTGTGTTTTAAAGACTGTTTAATGTCACACTATTGTGTCAGAATTACCTGGAGAGCCAGGCATGGTGGTGTATGCCTGCAGTCCCAATGGTTCAGGAGGCTGAGGCTGGTATATCACAAATTCAAAGCCAACCTCAGCAATTTAGTGAGGTCCTAAGCAACTTTAAGTAACTCAGTGAGACCCTGACTCAAGATAAAAAAAAAAAAAAAAAAAAAAAAAAAAAAGGACTGGGGATGTGGCTCAGTGGTTGAGTGCCTGGAGAGCTTTATTTTATATTATTTTTAAAATGTAGATATGGGGCTCTACCCTAGACCCACTTTAGACTCTCTGGGGAAGGGAGTTAGGGATACACATACCTTTTAACAAATGGTTTGTTCACAGGAAAATTAGAGAACCACGTTCTAAGACAAGGAAATGGGAGGAATTGCTTCAAGTGTCTAGTTTGGGTGCCTTGCTGGGAGGAAGAGATGTTTGAGTTTCAGGAAATCAGGTAACTGGGGAGAGATCAGGAGCAGCTGGTCTCTCTTAGAAATGTTGGTGCCCTCAGATATGATCCTTTTCTCATAAAATGACTTGGGTGGGCTGGATGGAGGTGCGGGGGCTGCCTAACTACCTCTTTCCCCTCTTCTTGTGCTATGTGTGTGTGTGTGTGTGTGTGTGTGTGTGTGTGTGTTTTAATTTTTTTGGTACCAGGATTGAACTCATGGGCCTGGCCACTGAGCCACATCCCCAGCCCTATTTTGTGTTTTATTTAGAGATAGGGTCTCACTGAGTTGCTGAGCGCCTCGCTTTTGCTGAGGCTGGCTTTGAACTTGTGATCTCCTGCTCCAGCCTCCGGAGCCACTGGGATTACAGGTGTATGCCACCACACCTGGTGTGCTATGTGGTTTTTTAAAAAGTCTATTTCAGCACAACTATGCTGAAAGGCAAAGGAAGGTGGAAATTCACCTAAATCTGTTGGATTTTGGATCCTTTACTTAAAAGAGATAAGGTACCATGCTTATCTACTTTGCGGAGTTTGAAGGAAGTAAGTTAACATGCCTGGCAGTAGAATATCCCTCTATGAGTACTCAGTGTTATTAGCTATTTTTATAAACGACGCAGCCAGAGAATCTATAAATACAGGGAATTCTGACTTATATTCATGATTCTAAACTCTGGGGGAGTTTTGAAACACCCTTTCAAAAGACTTTTTAACTTCACAATCCTATGCATTTAAAAATGTGATAGTGCATAAACTATTCTTATAGATCAAAGAGATTCTTATCAATTTTATTTTGAACATTTCATAACACCTATATCATAGAAAGACATTAGAGAACTTCTGGTTTAAGGCCCCAATCATATTAGTGGTTGAAAAGCAGGCTCTTGCTTAATGCATTTAATTCTCTCTATTCTCTCCTCCCTAATATGCCTCCTTCTGTCTTGCTCTTATTGAATTCAAACAGAAATAGTTTACTTCATGCTAATTCTTCTGCTGTCACTGAGGGCCTTAAACAGGCTTTCGTCTTGAGATGGACATTTATTTACCCACACTCGCTCACTCACATACAAATACTCACTTCACTGGTTCATGTGAAAAAAAAATTCAGTGACTTCCAATTTCACTTGGCTTCCAAGTGAAATTTTAGAGAACCTGGAATTACTGATATTTGATTGATTAATGACTGGTTGGGAAAGGAGTTGTAGAAACTGAAAAAAATTTCTTCCCATCTAAGTTGTCCCTAAAGAGAGCAAGAAAGAAATGGAGACAATGACATGACCTATTTCTAGAAGAGTTAAGTAAAAAACTGAAGAGAACCCACTTTGGCAGGATCAGAGCCCCTTCTTATAGCTATTTTTATCCACAGCAGCAAATCAGAATCAGCAGGACAACATTGGAATATACCAGCTTGCTAGCCCACCCTTACTTTTTGCTTAACTGGTCTGGTATGGTACCAGGCTCTCCAAACTAGCCTGAGAATAGCTGTGGTTTTCTCATACCTGATAGGAGAACAATGGCACCTCCACTAGATTAACTGAAGCAGTGATATATGGAATGGTTTTAACATATCACTCTGCAAAAAGCAACCATTTTTGTTATTAAATGACAATTATTTTCATATGGTAACTTGAATATGTTCATTTTGCAAAGGTATCCATGGGGCTTAGTTTTCCTTCTGCATATCCTAAATCCTGCTACATTTTAAGTCAAAGAAAGGAATAAATTCTAATTAAAGGAGAAAATTCTTAGCTCAAGCTATACAGTTTACTTTTCAGGGAACACAAGGTCACCACAGCACTATTTAATTTTTTTTCCAAGCTGTAATTTCATATATGTTCTCAAAAGAAAAAGAATCCTCCATTCTTTAACATGCCTAGAATAGAATTATTCTTCAGTAAAATTGTTCACAAATGCCCAAGAGGGGATCCAAGGTTCTCCTCCTTTTTTCAAATTCTTAGGTTCATGGGGTTTGTTAAAATTTGCTAAAAATCCCTAGTTCTAATTTTTTGCTGTCAAATAGACATTCAGAACCTTTCAAAGAACTCTGATGGTTTACTGGAGGTGGGAATTAGTTCACTGAATTGCTTGGTCAGTCATTTCACCCTCTCAATCTGGCCAGAAACAAAACCCCAAATAAACTAGTTGATTCTGCAGAAAAGCAGCAGTATTCCATCCTGATTAGTTCTTGAGACTCAATTAATATGACTCTGGGGTGGACCTGACTGTGTATGCTGGGCAGGCTTGGTGCCTTCACTGTAGGGGCCTGCTTGTTCACTGGCAGACATAAAAAGACTGCAGATTATAGTGGTGGAAGTTCAATGTGTACTTGATCAAGTAAGGAGGATGATGGTGGCTGGCCGATTTGAGAGAAGTCTTCTGGTTCTGGTCATACCTGGTGAGCAGTCAGCTGACGATGACTGTGTCATTCCCATTGGTTCTGCTTGGCATGGTGTTATCTAGTAAGCTGAGGCTAAGGTAAGTGACTAATTTGTTAACCTCTATCACCCTATGGGTAATCACTATTGTTACTGAGGAATGCTGGATCTAGTGACAGTGGTCTGCATAAATCAGTTGTGGTAGCAAAGAGCCCAAGATATGGAGTAAGATCTGGTCCTGTTCTCATTTGCCATTTACTGACTCATTAACCTCATGAGCTTCTGCTACTCTATCTGTACAATAGGGAAAATATACACAGTCATTTATATGGCTATTCAGATTATTAAAAGAAATAATATAAAAAGCTTTAGCATGGTACCTAGAAATTAACAGGTACAAATGTTACCTATTATTA
This sequence comes from Sciurus carolinensis, assembly GCF_902686445.1. Taxonomy (NCBI): domain Eukaryota; kingdom Metazoa; phylum Chordata; class Mammalia; order Rodentia; family Sciuridae; genus Sciurus; species Sciurus carolinensis. The sequence continues at coordinate 61,820,490 of NC_062225.1, read as the reverse complement.
TGTTTTCAGAATTCTTCCAGTAGTATCAAAGAATGTGGTGATAATATTACAATATTTTATTATGTTTTCCTTCAACTAGGTGGTTTAGAGTTAATAGACTTTATATAGGGTATGGGAGAATGTGGATCTGTCCATGGTGTTTAGCAATGGTGGTGGTGATAAATACAATAGTGAACATTTACTGAGGCTTACTAATGTATGCTCTATCTATGGATTCTTATTAAAACCCAAAACAACTCTCCAAAGTATAATTATTATCCCCATTTTATAAATAATAAAACTTAAAGCTCAGGACATAAGTAAGTTTTTCAAAATTACACAGCCAGTAAGAGCAGAAGTTAGGATTTGGTCCTCTTGAGTGTGATCCTAGCCAGAGTCCAGAGCTCTTAATCACAAATCCATGGGGTGACTGTAAGTACTGGGACAAATGGTACACCTTAAATTTGAAAATGGATAAAGGGTTCAGAGAAAATATCAGGAACCTTCATCACTTTCAATTCCAGCTATAACTACTTGGTGTTAAAGCAACTGATCATGTGAAACAAAATGAGTAAGATTGTTCTATTTAGAAACATCAGTGACTCCTTTAGCAAAATATTATATTAAAATTAATCTGAAAAAGAAAAGAAGGAACTGTTTTCATGGGAGATCCTTCATCCTTTTAGAATAATAACAAAGAACAGTGATTTTTATTCTCTAAGTTCCTGGATTCTCTCAGCATTATATTTATACTGTCTCCATAGTATATACAAATGGTCTTAAATGAACCTATTTTAAAAATAGCATCGAGTTTTTGGTATTTCTAATTTTGGACCATGATTCTATTACTTTTATAATAAACCTTTATTTTAATAATACAAAGTGAAAGAGAATAAAACATTGAAAAGTGTAAGTTCAGCCACATTTGGCTAATTTTGAAAAGTGAAAAAGCAAGGGCTTATCTGGGGTTAAATGAATAGCTGCATTAGTTATCATTTTCCTAAACTAACTGGTTTCTTATTACATAGATAAAACTGAAACTCACTTCTTGCCTGGAAAAAAAAAAAAAAATCAGGTCTGCCCTGTACTGGTTGCCATCCTCTGACTTGCTTCTTCCTTCTCAATAATCTCCCTCTTTTTCTCTCTTAACCCTCCTTGCATTGGAAGTCTGGTTCTTTCCTTTATGCTTTGTGCTCTTTCTGGAACATTCGTATCCTACCTGAATCTTTTCAAAATTATTTTCAAGTCCTGCTTTAGAGATGACAAAGCCATAGACGCCCATGCTTGCTACAGCCAGAAAGCTGAGAAGCTCGAGCTAGAAAACCTACCAGTGACTTCACTTTACTCTGCAGTCAGCCTTAATGGTTATGAAGGAGCTTCTCCTTTGGCAGCATTTCACTGGTGTGATTCTCGCTCTGTGGATACCCAACTCATCCCTTTGCCCTGGGATATTATCCAGTTATTTATTCCACATAGACACTCTTTTTGAAGGGATGGATTTGTGCATTTTAAGTTCAGAAAACATGAACGCTGTTAAAAGTGGGCAAATGGAGGCAACTTACAACATATAACTTTGCCTACAAACTCACCCGGGGGAGCTGGTGACAATCACAGACAGGTGAGGCTTGATGGGGTTCTAAAAAGTTCTGCTAATTTGCCCATTTTGGCTCCCACCATGCTGTGATTTAGTGTGTAATTTCCCCCGTTAGCTAATTCCTACAGTTTAATCATGTTATGCCAAAAAAAAAAAAAAAAAAAAAAAAAAAAGAAAGAAAGAAAGAAAGACAAGAAAAGCCTCTGTCTACCAAAAACCTGGAAAGTTTACAAGTTCATTGGTTCAGCAAGCCTACTTTTGAGGATTTAGAAATAATTTTACAAGTCTATACATTTATGTAAGGAATGAGTCAGGGCAGAGTTTTTATGCTGGAGGAAAATTAGAAACAACAGATTTGTCTATTGTTTTCAATAAATTATAACTCTACATAATTATGCAACTATTCAAATCATGATTAAAGGTACACTAACCAACAAAAAAAAAAGTGTTCATTGACACAACACTAAGTAAGAAAATGGGTGATCTAAGTATACATAGTATCCATTAAAAAGCATGGATAAATATGTGGTATATGTCTTTTAACATGTTTTTGCAATTTAAATGTTCTAGAATTGTAAATTTTGAAATAGACAAGAATGCAAATGGGTGGTGAGATTTCATGATTCATTTTTCTTATTGCTTATTAATATTTCTTATTTATTTACAAAATTATGTGCTATCTTGTTAAAAGGGTAATAAATACACATTAAAAAGACTACTGTAAATAATATGGTCTATATGGGATGGAATGAGGATTGAGTTTCAACCTTTTTCTTGTCTTTTTTGGGTGACAGTAGTCAGGATTATGCTAGAGGGTTCTTTAGGTGGAAAACATCAGACATACTGCCTACAGAGCAGGAATATTTCAAAGGGTGAGGAGGCTGAAGAGTAGGTAGTAAAACAGATAAAGAAGAGATATCAAGGTCATCAGGGGCTAGTCTGGGGTCTGGAGACAGGTGAGTACCCATAATACAGCACAAAGTGGGACCAGAATCCTAAAAACAACTTTATGCACTATGAAATTTTGCCAGGTATCAGCTGTGAGAAGACATGCTTGTGTCTTCATTTCTTTCAATTCCTGTTTACTTCTTACCTTTATATTTTGTGCTACAATGACATTATATTTTATTTGCCAACAGTATTTTTTATTGATTTTGACCCACAAAATTGCTTTGTTTATTCATTTAGTCTGACAAATACTTTTTTATAAGCTTGTTAAGAGATTTTTGCCCTTGAGACATCTGGGAAGGGGGTGTGATACCCAAGTTTTTCATCATCTGTACTTAGGGTCTTCCTAGATATGTGATTCAGAATGCAGACATCAGACAATAAGGCACAGGGTTCCATCTGAGCTGCTGAGGGTCTGCAATGAAGCTAAGCTCTTGGGCACAGCTTCCTCCACTCTCTTCCGGGTATATCTCACAGATGCTTGATAAATGTCTTCTGACATATCTCTTATATTTCATGCATTTTCCAGAGTACTTATAATGAATATTATCCTATTTGCCATTCCCAACAATTCTAAGGTGGAAGCGGGTGGGGAAAGCTGCTTTCAGTATCACTTTTTCTGGAGAGGAAAACAGAAACTTCTTAGGGATCAGCACCAGAGATGGATCAGGACCCACATTCTGTGATTTACTGGTGTCCAGAGCCTCAGGCTGTTGGCTCACTTCCAGGATCCTTCATCAACCTGCCAGATACTACCTCCTCTCTGAACCTGATAACCCATATACATTACCTAACTCCCAGGCTGCTGTGGGCATCAAAGAGATACATTATGCAAATGTATTTCTTAAATGAATACAAATATTGAATGAAGCTCTACAAATGTAGTTACTCTTGGAATTTTTGTGTTAAATGCAAAAGTTCCCATGACATCATCATTAATCAGTGATGCCTTAGTGGGATCATGTATTGGATATTCCAAATCCATAACTAACCCAAAATATCTAGATTTGGAGGAGGTGAGAGAGGTTGGTGAGAAAAATCCAGGGCACTAAAGAGAGCAGATGTGGTAGAATGTGACTTTAAAGAGGTAGCTGCCAGAGAGAAAGGGAAAACACTAATTCAAAGGCATTGTTTGAAGTGGGAAGCAAGAAAAAAATAACACGTTTTCCCAGTTTTGAAGACTAGAACTTCCTGGATAAATTTTCAGGAGAAATAACAGAGACTTAAGTGTAATTTGCCAAAGATTAATGGTGCAAGGGGTCAAACCGCCCTATTAAAATACTGCCCCAACACCATGCATAAAGACTATTCCATGACTTCATAAGCCTGTTTTATTTGCTTCTCACCTATGTTCATCTTCATTGCTATCTTGAGTACCAGTCTCCTCCCACTGGAGTATGTACTCTATAGGATTCGAAAACCATCTGGTTTGTATGATGGCTCTACCTGCCATGTAGAACAGTGCGAGTTCAGAGTGGGTACTAGTGAAACGTTTGTAGACTGAATGAAAAGGAGTGCAAAATGAATCTGAAGCCTATGCCTTGCTACCAGATCCTACGGCTTCTTTTTAAAATTGTTTTTAAAAAAATGATTTCCATCTCTTTTTCAATGCCTTTATGACTAGTGCAGAAAGGAAGAACACTTGAATATTTGATGATCAGGAATGCCATATTGCTTCTAAGACCACCTGGGGCTTCCTAGTTAGCTGTGGGCATTGTCCTGGATTTTTAATACTGAATATGTCTTGTCACTACTTTTTCACTGTCAATTCAGCTCAGGTGTAGAAGCTGAGATTCTCAGGACAAGACTATATGATATAGAAGTTATTGATGTCAAGTTCTTCTTTATAGGTGGCACTTTTCTCCCTAACTATAGAGCCACTGATGGGGACAGACCACAGAGCAGGAAGCACCTTCAAGATATCTGGTGCAGACTCAGACTAGGTACCACCTGCCCTCCAGTAATCTGAGCCACAGACCCCTACTTTGACAGTTAGGTTAGTTTGGGGATTCTGGTTCACCATGTATCAGCTATCTGAAACCTCTGCAGAATCTTCAGAGGAGGACATTTTCACGATCATCTAACACATTTGTGGTTATTTGTTGCTTTGCAACTATAACTCAGGAATGACAAGCTATAATTAGTCCTCTGCTGAGCCTATTTGCAGACCCCACTGGGGATCATTTTAGTTTGGAACTACAGCAAGTCTTACTTTGTGTCTCAACCCATGATTTTTTACTATGATAACCTAATAATAGCTTGCAATTTATGAACGTCCATGCCAAGAAGCCCCTGGGCTCCAGAGGAGGGGGAAAAGAAAACGAACACAACACATAATTTCCTGATTGTAAATAATAGAGCCAAAATAAGCTGTTTTCTTCTTGTACATAAAATACAGAATTTACATTTGCTGAGTTAAACGGAGGTTATCAAATATGGTCACTACTAGATTTAGCTTTTTATGGATCATGTGCTGGAAAAGGCTGAATAATGCAAGGCATTTTGTGGATTTTAAACACCATTTTGGAATGAAGCAGAGTATAAACAAGTAATATATAGCTTGTGTTTCATTCCAGAGAGAAGGCAGGATGTGGGGTCTGTGTGCTGAGGAGCAACGATAGCATTCCAGCTGGCACTGTGCATAAATGCCAAGCACCATGATTTCATATCTATAATATGCACTATCCCAAACAGATATTAAAATTCTTTTATAGCCACATGTAAGAATTGCCTTTTAAATTGAGTTAACATTTTATTTGCCCTCTCTTCTAAAAATACCAATGGGCTTAAATTTATTTTTTAGCTCATACAGGGCTCATGATGTGGTAATTAAGCTACATTTCTTAGAGCCCGAATTTTCTTCTTTGAATTTAGCAGCCATGTGACATTCTTTTGCACAGGGAGATCATGCCCATGGGTTCTGGTTAATAGTCATCCATAAGACTTGGTCTTTTCATGCTCTTCTAATGGTTGTGCTGTATTTGCGTTGATCAGGGGCCAGCAGCCAGCATCTACAGGGTGACACCCTGGGGCTAGGGATGACAGTAAGAAGCTGAAATTATAAGAGTCACTTCCTTAGCATTGTATTGTGATGAACAAACTGAATCTGTCAAGGACATTTAGCATTTACATATCATCAAAATAGGTTGTTACTCTAGTGTTCCCTAATGGTAATTCTCAGGGCCATTGTATGATTCTTTCCCCCAGAAATTTGTAATATATGAGCTAAGATTATTGCTGGAGAGAGCACATTGGGATTATTTTTTTCAAATGTACAAATCCATAAATGCACAAAACAAAGAATACCAAAAATATTGTACTTTGCAAAGTTGTGTAGAGATTTTGTAATGAAGAAAATAAAATAATTTTAAAATCTTAAAGAATCCGTGGTAAATTTCAACATTGTATTTTATGAAGAGGAATTACGGTTACTATCAGAGAATCCATGACATTTTTATATTAAAACTGGTTCTTGTAAAATATTGAGAAAAGACAGATCTACAGAACCAGGAAATACATTGGTGATTGCCTAGGGTTAGAGGTGGAAATGGGGATTACCTAGAAATGACCACAGGGATCTTTTTGGGTTGATGTAATGTTCTAAAACTGGTTTAGGGTAATGGTAGCATGACTTAGTGAATTTACTAAAAATCACTACATGGTATACTTCAAATGGGTAAGCTTTATGGGATATAAGTTGTGCCTCAATAAAGACGTTTAGAAATGTAGGCTGAGCTTGCATTTAAAGCAGCAAAGTGGTCCTTGAAACTTTTCATGACCTTCTTCTCAAATGTGAATAGGGAGAAATGAAAATCACCAACTCAATATTATTTACAAGTCATTCCTTAGAGACCTATTCTTATTAATCTCCATGGAACAAAAAGGCCTATACATTTGCTATTCTCGATGCTCTCTTCCTTTGAAACTGCATCTAAGACTAAAAATCACATCACACATGCATAACATTAACCCTGAAAACAAAAAGCACACATACCTATGTATGCACGCATGCATACATGTATATGACATCATGTTTCTGCCAAGTGTCCTTATTTGGCTGACCTAGAGTATGTGAGAAGTCCCAGATAGAATAAGATATTTTTAGCCCCTTTTTCTTATCCTGTGACTGTTATGGGACTGAGTGGCATTGGCTGGTGTGGGATTGGGGCATTAATCCAAAGACTCTGCAAGGCTTCAGATTGGGCATGACACATGCTGAGTATCCTGGCTTCCTGGACCACCTCCTGGCAGATGACATCATTGTTATTATCCTGGTCACACTCCAGTCTTTTACTCAATGTCAGGTGCTTGGGCAGTACTGCCCTTTTAGAAAATAAATCAAGGATTGTAACTGTCAAGAAAAAAAAGTATTTAATAAAGTCTTTTCTCTGAGCAGAAAGAATGAAGGATGTAAAATGGTTTTGAAACTGGTCCTTCTCAAGTTCTCACAAGTGCCTTGGGCCCAATGCACACAGCCTATTCCATGGTGTTTTTGGTGTAGGTTAACAGGCAGTTCTGGTGCCATTTATAGAGCAAATCTTATGCAATATGGTGTTTGGCTTTCCTTTGTTTCACTCTCTCCTTGTAAATTTTTGCTCTTGTAGACTTCCTTGAACTCTAATGACATCACCCATTCTTGGGTAAGTGTACTGGAGAATAAAGAGCATTTTTACCTCCAGACAGCTCCTTGATAAGGAACTCCTTAAGATAAGGTCTGATGGAAAGCCATTTGAGTGACTGGGTTGCCTGCTCCTTGCTGCTTCTTATAGGGTCCTTGGGTGACTGTACCGCTGGCCCAGCTACAAATATGTGGGTCCATTTGCAGCAGTACTGACCTTTCTTGGCAGTAAAGAAATTGCTTTATTATTTGAAAACAAAATATAACTTCCCTTTAGGATTCTTCTGAGGGAACTCACATCATAGCCATTGGGAAATCTTAGCTTAGGCGAAAGTAGTTCTGTTTCCACTTCCATTTCAGTTGATGTGAAATGTTAGCCATCTAATTAAATATGTACACACGCTATAGTGATGGTACTTCTTGAACACTGGCTGTCCGACTTGAAATGCCAGTGTTCACATAAAGCACATGGAGAGTCAATGCCATTGAAAGAAATGAAAAATGCACTGGGAATGTCTACCTCACCAGAATCCCAAGCATAGGAAAACAATAAGGATAGGCTGAGAATTTAATTTTGTCCATTTTCAAATGCTGTGATATACTTAAGTTAAATACCCTAGGAGGCCTAAACCCATTCATAAATACATTAAAATAGAAGGGAAAAGAGATCTAACATTCTCTGAGTGTCTACCTTATGCTTGACCCTTTGCTGGGTGCATTATTAATGGACTGTCATGTAATCCTCACTGTAACTCTGAGAGAGATTGTCATGCTCCATGATTCAGCTTGAGAAACTAAGGTTTAGAGGAGTTAAGCAATTTGCCTCTGGAGTGTTATACGTCTAGGAAGTGGAGGGGGGAGTGTTAGTGTGAAGGCCTCTGACGTTCATGTTCTTCTATAACCCCTTGGTGAGTATTTATGAACACTGCACGAAGAGACAACTTAGTGCCTTTTTCTGAGGCTGAAACTGTTACTGACACATCAGTCTATCTGTGAGCCCTGCACTGGTGACACCAAATCTAGGTGAAGTGGAATGGGATGGGAGGAAATGACTGAGTCAATGTGATTTCCTGTTGTTCTTTAAGGGAGCTTAGATGACTGCCAATCCGGAGTGGATGGGTGTTCTTTGTTTCCGGTGGGTTGCTGTGGAGTTTGCTTTTGACCCCATCTCTGTGGTTAAGAAAGGGATAGACACTTTACTGATGAGGCCTTGGGCAGTGATCTCCAGTGATTCCACTCCCAACCTCCTACTTCTCAGAGACCAGAGCGCCAGAACTTGAATTCCAAAGTTGCTAGTGAACCTTTGCAGAATATGACTGCTGGAAGAGCATCCCTAATATGCCCTTCCATCCCCCAGATCCCCCACCCCGGCACTGGCCAGGAACTGGACAAGTGGTCTAGCCTTGGAGTGACCACCGGCAGCTTGGTCTAGCCTTGGACTGACCAATCCTCCCTCTGTGTTCACTGCTGTTTCAACATGTCTGTGTGGATGAGGTTTCCCTTGTGTTCTATTTTTTTGCCAGCTACATAAGAGCTGAACATCTTTAAAAGAGTTTCCAGTGGTCTCTGTGTTTACATTTTTACGTATTAAATGATAAATTTTTTTGAATGATAAAATTTGTAGGTATAGAAGCAGACCTTTAATAATTTATGACAATTCTGAAGCATGATGTCTACTAGTTGTTTTTGATGCCAAAGGGAATAATTACAGTGTCTCAGCTCAAGGAACTTGACTATCACTCCAGTGTCACATGCTTTAAATGTGTAAAATACTAAAATTGAGGTAAAGAGAGAAATGAGTAATTTTTTAAAATGTAAAGTATATGGAAATGTATGTTTCAGTGTAGCAGTGGCCTGATACAGTGACTAAGTACCAGATTATAAAATACAAGAGATAACACTGATCCCAGAAATTACCATCTATATAAACTTGGACTAAATGTGGACAAATCATTTATTCAATACGAACCTAAACTTCATAATGTAGCAAGAAGATCCTGGTGAGCACTCTCCTACAAGTTATAGGGGGCCTTCAGGCAGGACTGCCACTGTCTACATATGGGGTACCATAGACATGGTACCCAGTACATCTTCAGGAGTGTCATTCAGAGTGTGGTGCCTCATTGAGATTTCAGTATATAACCTTCACAACCACACAAGTTATTTAAGGATCTTCTGAGAAAGAGAGTAACAGAATATAGTGTAAAGTGCTTGCTATAAGAGTGTATTTTATAATATCTTAGTTTTGAGAATTTTTAGAAGTTAGGAAATTAAAAACTGAAAAATGTAAACTATCAATAGTTCATAAATTTTTGTTACAAAAAATAATACACATGCATTGCTGGTGGGGCTGCAAATTGGTGCAACCACTATGGAAAGCAGTATGGAGATTCCTCAGAACACTTGGAATGGAACCACCACTTGACTCAACTATCTCATTCCTCAGTTTATACCCAAAGGACTTAAAATAAGCATACTACAGTGATGCAGACACATTAATGTTTATAGCAGCTCAATTCACAATAGCTAAACTATGGAACCAATCTAGATGCCCTTCAACAGATAAATGGATAAAGAAAATGTGGTATATACACACAAAGCAATATTAAAGAAAGAATGAAATTATGGCATTTGCTGGTAAATGGATGGAGCTGGAGAATATCATGCTAAGCAAAATAAGCCAAATTCCTCAAAACCTAAGGCTGAATGTATAACTCTGATATGCAGATGTTAATTCACAATAAGGGGTGGGGGCTAAGGAAGACAAGAGGCACTTTGGATTAGGCAGAAGGGAGTGAACTGAGGGGAGTGGGTTTGGGGTAGGAGAGATAGTAGAATGAATCTGACATTATTACTCTATGTATATATATGATTACATGAACAGTGCGATTCTACATTGTGTACAACCAGAAGAATGAGAAGGTGTACTCCATTTATGTATGATGTATCAAAATGCACTCTACTGTCATGTATAACTAATTAGAATAAAAACAAGAAAAAAATTATATGCTGTTTTCTAGCATAGTGCCAAATAAGTAGATCTCATTTTCAGAAGAAGGGTCTAAGAGACAAAAATAATAATAATTATAAATAAATGAGCAATGTTTGGGAGGTGGCTAAATAGCTTTACATCACTTAATGACATAATCTAAATAAGAAAATAGATAATGTAAACACAACACTTATGTCCAATACACACTGGAACTTTATGGTAAATTAAAAGAAATGTCCTCCCTTGCTCATAAAACCTTTCCTCTTTATCCTCATTTTCTGATGGTTTCCATTTCTTTTGACATTGTTTAGAGTTTACCTCAGTGTAAATAATGAGATAATTATTTCCTGCATTGTATACTATTTTACAGTTGACAAAGGGTTATGAGATCCATGATGTTACTTAATTCATCAATTCTGTTTGAATTGTCCTTATCACACCTATTTTACAGGCAAGGAAACTGAGACTCAGAGCCAAGAAATCAATTACAGTCACACAGTGAATAAAGGTTAGAAGTCCAAATCCCTGAATTCAGTTCCAAAGCTCTTTTCACTAAACTCCCTTGGTACATGTCAGCATGACACTAAGAGAAGATAGAGAATGGCCAGCAGAACCTGCTTTCCACCAAATTCTTCCTCTGGTGTTTAGAAATCTAGGAATGATATAATTTAAAAATAACATAAATTTCCTCTAAATATGTTTTATTTTAGTAAAAGAATTGATATAGAAAATAGGAGGGAAAAAACATCTAGAATTGTTTGTTTTCTTTCCTTTTATGCCTTAAAATCTCCAGAGGGAAAAAAATTCCTACATGACAGATTTCAAAGGTAAGGGACATTCAAAACACTGGAAGGAAACAGAAAATTGACAATGCCAGGGGCTAAGGGACAACCCAGAATACTCAATACTCAATTTTTAAAAACTTTTCTGGCCCTGTAGTGAGCATCTGCAAGGGAAGTTTCAGGGAACAGTAGGGAAGCATCAGACAAACCCAGCCATGAGGTACAGAGAAAGACCAAGGCAAGACTTCAGAAAGCAAAATATACCCAAAGCATCAACATCCACATTTTCCCTGTAATAAAGACAAATACTTCTATTTGAATCTAATGAGAAACAGAGACATCTGGAACTGGTATATAAACTGGAATATTGTGGTCTGATATAACCAAATTTTGCCCAAGAAAATAATTGGAAGTTAAAATAATGTACAATTTTAGGGAGTCTTTCATTTTTAAAAAACTGTGTTCCAAATGTTCCTTCTTTTAGTTTTTTTCCCTTGAATTTTGAGCCAGTTTTTCCATAGAAACAATGTGCTCTGACACAGTTGTGGACCCATGTCAGGTGACAGCAGCATGTTTGTTTAGTACTCCACAGAGCATGCCTGGAGTTTTAGAAGTATTGGTCTGAGTGGTGGGTGGGTCTAGAAGCAGGGATCACAGGAGAGTAACAATCAAGAAGAGACAAAGATGACCTTGATACTCATCACAGTTCCCACCACAGCCCAAATTATGGAAGAGGAAAAATGCTTCTGTCCTGAGGTTCTCTGTGCTCAAAAGTTGACTTTTATCCCTTCTTATTAGTAATAACATTCAGATATGTCCTGTTCCTCAAGAATAAGCCACACGATTAAAATATCTACTATTTACCTCCCTCAATAATCATAGCTGATTCTTAGCTGAGTATACAAGGTGTTAGGAGGAAAGGAATCTGATTCAATCAACTCATACTAATGTGTAAATGACTGGTTTGTGCATTTTGTATACATACAACACACACACACACTCAAACACATACACAATAATGCACACAATGCATTATATGTGTGTTAGGTGGACACCATTCTAGAAGCCAGGAAGATAGGTATACAGAGAGAGAGAGAGAGGGTGGGGGAGATATGGAGAGAAGGTAATAGTATGAAGCTAACAATTGAGTGGGAACAGTTAGAAAATAACATTAAAAAATACAGGCTAAAAACATCCAGAAAGTAACAAATACTGAATGGACAATACGATGTGATAATACAGAAGAACTGGTTGGCTGCTTTCCATTTGGAAGTTAGGGAAATCTTCTTAGAAGGTATTTAAGATGAGATACATCTGAAGATAGGGAGACAGTCTTGTGGAAACGGAAGACCATTTTAGTTAGCCATGCAACCTGGGGTGTGTGGAAGATCAGAAAATGCTGGTTAGCCCAAAGAATGCTGGACAAGGAGGAGAATGTCAGGGAGGGGCCACATCACACTGGTCTTTGTAGTCAGTGATGAATCTGGTGTTTATCCTAAGTGAAACAAGAAGCCTGGAAGATGGTAAGCAATATTGTGATCTGATTAGCATCTTAGGTTGACCTTCAGCAGAAGCAGGAAGATAGGAGGCTCCTATAGAGGTCTGGGTGAGAGAACAGCTGTATAGACCAGGATGAAGGTAGAGGGAGGGCTAAGGGGGCCTGATTGACTCACACTTTATAGGAAAAGTCTGAGGATTTAAAGATGGATTGACTGGGGAGGAGGGTAAAAGGAATCAAGGACTCCTGGGTGGATGGTGATCCTGTTTTACTGAGAAAGACAAGATCTGGAAAGAACAGGTTTGGTTGAAGGACAAGGCCACTGAGCAGTAGAAATCAACAGCTGTGTTTTGGATATGGCCATTGTGAGCTACAAATTACACAAGCATCATGGATACATTACTGAAAGAAGTTGACGTATGAATCTAGCACAAGGAAAGGTAGAGGGCAGAGATAGTTTTGAGCAATCTTTAACTTATCAATGGCATTTAAACTATGAAGGTCATGTCCAGGTAGCTAGCATGGACCAAGAAGAAAAGAGGCCTACAGACCAGGCTCTGGCTCACTTCAACAGTTCAAGGTGGAAAGGGAGTATTCCAGAAGTCTCCTCCTCCAGACAGCAGGCCTGCAGATTGGTGATTCAGGAAAAGGAGAGCCTTTCTCTACCGACAGGTCCAGGTTTCCAGTTTTATGGACATACTGAAGTTTGGGGTGAGTGAAGACCTTTGTGAGCGCCGCCTTGTTAATAGATTTTAGTGAGCATTTCATCCCAGCTGGTGTGAAGAAGAAGCTCTCTCACCTGAAAAGCTATTTACCATAGACTTTGAACAATATGATAAAAATATTTTTAATGAGATATAGATTAACGCTGCCCTGTGGAGGGAGAGTTGGCATGGGAAAGTTTTCGATGCCCATCTACCATCTGACCATCATGTCTAAGAATTCAAGACCCTCACCTAGAGAGGGGACAGCAGTTCAAAAGACATTAGGCAGAAGTCCTTCTACTTCAGGAAAAGTGCCAAGATACCATCTTAGAGAAAAAAAAAAAAAAACTTGGCCTCCAGAGCAATGCTGATTAATGGCAGGCTATAAGTGGAGAGAATTATTATTATTATTATTTTAAATTTTTCTACCTGGACTTTGTCATCTAGAAACAACACCATCATTTTATTTTATTTTAATTTTTAGGAGTCAGGGGATACAATAAACATGACTCTGAATCAGCAGGGTTGAAGAAATATTATTATTAAGTCAGAAATATTATGTTCATTTAGCATCTTTTTTAATTTGCATAGTTTTCTGGGAGAGAAAATGACTATTTATATAGATTTGATTATCTGAGATTACCCATGAATATATTGCTTGGGGAGCATGCTGCATAGTTAATATTGCAGCAAATTACAGGAGTTCTCCCCATAAAAGAGCAAAGAAATCTGTGTCCCAGTGGAAAACATTTATGGTGGTGTAGAGAAGCCATTTCAACAACTAATGATTCTGTGGTATGCTCCCCAAATAGGGTTTTTTACCTTTTGATGCCTCTACTGGGTTCTGTGTTGGCTTTTAGTAGCAGAACAAGTGATTCCTCTACACATTAAGGCCTACTGTAATTTACATTTCATGTTACAGCAACGAAGTGAATTTTAACATGCAGCTGACATATTTTTCCAGAGACTTTTTGGAAAATTGGAATATAGAAAAGGAATCAGTTTTGAAGTGTTGGCTGTGAGGTATTGGTGAATTAAAGAACACATTCAAGAACAAAGATTTGATGTAGAAAAAGCATTTTTATCCATTTGAAAAGAAATGCATTTGGTAGAATAAACTACTTCCTTTTCAGAAAAAAAGACTGATTTTGGAAAACTGTCACAAGAGATCTAATTCTGTTTTTGTTATCACAATTTGCACATATTCTCCTCCAGTGTTATAACCCAGGCCAACAGTTCCTGAACATCATTTAATGCAGTGACTTAAGAACTAGGGAAAGTAAACCCCAAAACATATTTCCTTAAAATAACCCCAGAAGCAATGGCAACCATGATGTTTAGCTTCTTTAGTAGAATATATTCTCTAAACAGAACAATATAAGATTGTGAATATTTTATAATTTCCTCCTGCTTGGTTAATTTATGGTAATTTTTGGAAAAAATATTCAAAATACATACCAGATGTGCAACTGTGTGAAAATAGATGGGACTGAAAAAGTCTGCCCTCCTGCAAGGATCAAGAGTCCTCTGGAAGGTTGAACTGCCCTGCTTACTAAGGGAGGAGCCACAGTTCTCTCTAAATCCCTTACCTCATTCATTGATTGGGCTGGGCACCAAAAACTATGTGGGACCTTTTAATCAGGATCAGGCTGTTGGAAAACACCACCATGTATCATGGCTGACCAGTATAAATCTGAGGACTTCTGTGGTCACACAGTGCTATTCAAGGTAAGATCATTTAAAATTATTCAACATAAACAATGATTGTATAATAGCTACTATTATATTGAATTATTTTATGAGAATTTTACCAATGCTTTACTAGATGGAATCTTTATATTCCATTATTTTCTCCAATCTTACCACAATTCTTCATGTTAAGTATGATTGTCCCTATTTTACAGATGAAGAAACTGAAGCTCAGAGAAGTTAAGTAACTTGTCCACAGTGACTGAGATGATAAAATGCATGAAGAACAACAAATGGTGAATTCTAATAGAGTCATATACCATAAAATGGCATTCGGGTCAATGATAGACCACATATACCATGATGAATGATTATACATGATATAAACTGTACTTGTTTGCATTCTGAATCCCAAACCAGGATTGCTAACTATGACTAGCTAGTAGAAATCATAGCGACATGAATAAGATTGTGATAAATGTAGAAATAGAGTGATTGGCTCCATTAGCAGAGCTAGATTTACTTCTAGTCCTGTTTTAATCCAAGCCTACTCTAAAGGAGCCCTTGGTTTGCTACTTGGCAGAGAATGTGTGCCTTATGTGCTCAGACTTTATGTCTGTCAAGATGCCAACTAAAGCAAGGGAACAGGTCTAGAGTTTCAGTTATAATAAGCTATGATATGTGACAGAGTCATTGGTGAGTTTAAAACACATTTCAAGGCTCTACCCCTAAACCTTCCATTGGTTAATGATGGGTCTTCAACTTTTGCATTTTTCAACAAGTTCCTAGGTAATTCTGAGGTTCATCAAAATTTAAAAATTACTGCTATTAATATTTGGGGTGATGATTCAGAATTCTAAGTCAACATAGTAAGCCACAGTTGTAGCTTGGAAGAAAAATTCAATATATAAGGAATGCATGAAGGATGTCTTCAAAATGTACACTTGGTCTGCTCACTTTTGTCAAAAATACCTCTTTCTCTCCTGATCAGTGTCTACTTCCTATTTACCCTCACTAATACTTGGATCATAAGAATAGTGTATCAAGTATCCAGTAAGTATGCTCTCTCTGTTACCTAAGAATACAGTTTCATGGAAATAATCCAAATCTTTCTTACTCAATATAAAAGACAGATATTTTGTTCTTGAAGATGATTTGGTATTTTGTTTTGTGTTTTTGAAAGCATTCACTCTAAAGGGAAGCTGATCTGAAAATCTATCCATCAAACTGATCTGCTCTCTCCATGCAGGCTATGGAGGGCCTTTGGGGATGCATGCCTGTCAGCACAATGACACTGACAAGTTTTATGACCTTGGGACAGGCCATTATTTGACAACACACTTATTTATAACTCTGGCCTCTCATCCTTCAGAGACCTGGTTTGTTATCACAGCCCTTAAAACTGTAGGAAAGAAAGGATCAAGAAGGCAAATAAGCTTCTGCTTCTGGGGGATTAGATAGAAGGCATCCTGTACCTGGTACTGAAGTTCCAAGTGCGACAAACACGACGGCAGTCACAGAATCTTTTAGGCCAATGGTGCAACCAAAGTGGGAAGCCAGATCGCCAATGAAAGCTGTCAGTAGGCCAATCATGAGAATGGAAACGATGAAGCACGCCCAGCCATTCCAGTATTCCGTGGGAGGGACGAAGGCAAACAGGACCTTCCAGAACACAGTCAGAAAGTGCATCACATAATCAAAACAGGAGGGCAGCTTCTCCTCCCCACATTCATCGTCGTCATCATCTTCCCCTGGAGAGAAAGGAATAAAGCACATTTCATTATGACCCATGTCTTCCTCCCTCCTAACCTCTTCTTCCAGACCAGTCATCCCTTCCCTCGAAGAGACAGGAAGTCATCAGAGTTGGGCGAGGTTTAAGGTTTTCTAAGAGACAATGAATCATTAATTATCTAGGTACTCATTGTGCTCATTGGTCAACAGCAAAAACTTACCCTACCCAGGTCTGCTTCCATGCAAACAATGCACCCTTTCTACTCTCACATCACTTCCAGTGAGGTTTGTCACTACAGAGAAATAAAAGAAGGAGTTCTTCCCCCAGAGTTGCATTTTCTAAGACGTCATTGGGGACAGAGTCTACTAGGGTTCTTTTCTCCCAGTCCAACTCGGGGTTGCGGGAGGGGGGGAAAATCAATGGTTATATAATCACCTTCAGGACAACATTCATAAAAGGCCTTAAGCCACAATGATGGTCCTATGTTATCACTCCAGCTTCATTTCCTGTGACTACTCTAACTCAATCTTTACCCTGACTAAATGGAATTATTTGCATTACTTCCAACTGTATGCACTTTCTTCAACTTTAATCCTTTAGATGTGCTCAGTCCCTCCTTTATCCTTCCCCCTGCTCCTTAATATTCACTTCCATGATGTTCTCTCTGGCTTCCCGACCCTAATCAGGGCTGGAAACACCTCCTCAGAGGTTCCATAGCTCCAAACACTTCTGACTCTAGGTCAGTGATTCTCAGAATGTGCTCCCTAAGCCAGCAGCACCAGAAGCCCTTGGGTGCTTGTTAGAAATGCCAGTCCTCAGCCACATGCAGCAGAAACTTGGGAGAGCATGTAACAAGAAATGTGGCTTTGAATAAGTCTTCCACAAGATGCTGATGTGTTCTGCAGTTTGAGAACTGCTGTTTTTTCTAAATTGTACCTATTTACTTTCCTCTCTTCTCCAGTTGACTGTGAGCTCTTCATTTATCTTTGCATCTCTAGTGTTTGATACCATTTCCCTCAGATGGTTAAATGCTTCTTAAATTAAAGAATATATGCATGAATTTCTACCAATTTTATATCAGTATATGATTCCATAAATATACACACAAACATCGTAATTCCCAATTAAGTCATATTTGAAATGCCCAAGAATATTGAAAATTAATAACAATATTCTGAAATCGAGATTTCATTTACAATGTGAAAATAATCCCCATTCATGTGATTTAAAATTAGGATATTGAATTTCAAGTTTTCTTGAAGTGATAGGAGATAAAGATTTACGTATTTTGTGACCATTTTTTAAAGAACTTTTTGAAGATTTTGTTCACCTGCTCCAAATTTTGTCACCAGGGATTTACTTTATACTTCGCCCAACTAATGCAGCTGGCAGTAGGTGGGGCTGTCAACTTTCCAGTTGACTATATGGCCAGAGATTGCCAGCATAGAGCAAATGTGCACGTCGTGAGACACCCCATGGTGAGTCCATCTGGTGCAAATCACGAGTGGGTAAACCCTCTGAAAACACGGGAGCCTGAAGCAAAGAGTACTTCTTGCAAAACATGAAAAGAGGAATGTCTAGGTCTGTCACTTGTCACTTACAGGAATAGAGAAGTAGCAATGTCCTGCTCTTCCAGGAGCACATAGTCTGACCTATTAAGTAGAGTTTGAGAATCTGCATAAAAAAGAGCCTTTGGAAAGTCTTCAGTAAGCTGTTAGAATACTCCAGCAGGTGAGCAAGAGAGCTTTTGGGGGCTGCTTAGGTAGAGAACTTGAGTAAACTCTGCTGACTGATACCTGTGGGGGTGTAAAAGCACCAATGGCCTCCTCCTCCAGGGCTCAGACAATATGGGCTCAGGTTTAGTACACATGTCTAAGAAGCATGCCTAAAAACACAAGATGCTTCTTATGAAAGCACCTGATATGGGCTGCACTGTGTCTCCCCCAAATTCATATGTTGAAGCTCTAACAACCCAATGCTTACAATGTGACCTTATTTAAAGACAGGGTCTTTAAAGAGGTAATTAAGTTAAAATGAGACCCTCCAGGTGGTCCCTAATCCAATCTGATTGGTGTCCTTAACAAGAGGAAATTGGGACACACAGAGGATATGTGTGCACAGAGGAAAGACCATGTGGGGATGCAGCAAAATATAGAATTTGCAAGACAAGAAGAGAGGTTTCAGGAGGAACCTAGCCTGCTGACACCTTTTAGACTTCCAGTTTCCTGAACTACTAGAAAATAAATTTCTGCTGTTTAAGCCATCTAGTCTGTGGTATTTTATTACGGCAGCCTTGGGAAACCAATGCAGCAGGACTTCAGGAGTCTCTTATGTTATGTCATTTAGATATAGTATATATAATCACAACATCACACTCACCGCCAAACAAGTACCATTATGATACATCAATTAAAAACAAAATTAAAAATAAAATATTAGTGTTTCCTATTACCCAATCTTTCAAACTTTTCTTGTTTTCTTAGACATTTCTTCTTCTTCTTCTTAATGTTTCTTCTTTCTCTTTTCTTCACATGTTAGCTCTAAGCAGAACCCAGCACCAAAAATCTAGTTTTCAGGACTGCCTCTTCTTTCCCTGCCTCTTTTCTTCCTTGCCTCCATTCCAAAAGGGATGCATGTACCCAGGTGAATTCAGAAAAAGCACTAGAATTTCTACTTATATATATTTTGTATCCAATCCTTTTTTAATTTTTATATTTGTGACCATTTTATAATTTCTAGGGCATATGATTAAAATGCTTGAAAAACACTGAATTGTTCATAGAAACATGCTATTCTCTGACTGCAAAATTACTTAATTTGGGGTGACTAAGTCTTATATTTTGAAGATGAACAAGAAAATAAATAAGCTTTTCAGAAAACTGACACTTAGAAATCGAGAGAAGATATTATATTTGTTTTCAAGATAGAAATAATAACACCTTTCCTATGAAGGAGGTACAGGGGAATAATTAGATCAACTCTGCAAAGTGTCTGAGGATGTTTCAAGGTGATGATTATCATGGTAGTTATTATTATTTTCCTCCACTTAGGATTGCCACTGTGTTTCCCATTATTATTTAATTGCTTAGTCAACACGCTGGGTCCTGAGGTTACATTTTAGGTTTTTAAGAACAAAATTTAGTTTTACCCTTGGAAATTAGCTTCATGATCTATTAATGTGAAAGTGGTGAATATGAAAGTGGGGTAGGGGGAGATCTTTCTGTAGGATTCCAGCCTTAGAAGAAATCTTAAAGGTTTTAATGCTTAAGTTGGACTGAGCAGTTCATGTATTTTCCAGCATTTGAAAGTAGATGTGACTTTTCAGCCTTTTTGCTTGGATCTCACTGACTTTATAAATTTTGATCTTCAACTTAGAAGTCATTTAAATATTAAAAATGACCACTGACTGCCATGCATAATGCACAGTTTCCCTGTCTTAGGGAATAATGCATAGATATTATGATCATCGATCATCACCTGGACAAAATTTAAAGTCTGTTTCTTGCAGTGGAAGAGCAGTGGAACATAAAAAACAAACACAAACAAACAACAATAGAAAAAAAGAAACAAAAAACCCTAAGCCCTGGGAGCAAATTTTATGTGACAGCAAAAAATGAGAGCAATCTGCCAGTTCTGTATGCTTACCAGTGCAGGGTTACTGGAGACTACATAGTTCTTTCAAGGCCCTCCTCTGTGTCAGCAAAGAAATAGGTTGGTGGGTTTACTTTTACACTATCCCAAGTAAATCCCTCTTATCTCAGAATCCTTTTTTTTTTTTTTTTCAGCTTTATAGGTTCCATTAATGGAAAGATAAACAAGCTATATTTGAGTAATCCCTTCCATAGCCTTTTAAAGAGCTTCCTTGATACATGTTGGACTTCCTGGATATCATTACAAAAAATAGCCAAGTCATTAAAAGTGCAGATTAAGAGTACATTAAAAGTACTATTGATGTGATAGTACAGGCACTGCCCTGCTCTGGAGCAGGGGCATGAGAGAATCAGCACGTAACAGCTCATGAAAGGCACTCCTTGGGCTTGGTACCCATAGGTAACATTCTAGAGTAAACAGGTGATTCTTGACATCCTTCACTAGATGCTCAGGGTTTGACCATGGGGAGAGCTTTGAAAAACAGCAAAAGAAACTGCCAAGATGTAGTGGACACTTAGATCAGAAACCTCAAATTTCAATTTCTGGTTCTTGTAGCTTATTTAGGGGCAAGACACAAACATTCTGAGCTTCCATTCCTTGTCTGTCAAATAAGTGTCCAAACTCCCACAACACAGAGGTGTTGTGAGGACCAGGAGAGGAAATGTCCAAGTCCTTTGTAAAACAGAAAATCTCTTTACAGATAGATGTGTCATATTACATTATTGTTACTTGTTGGAGGAAAGGCAGTAAATCAATATGACCTGTGTATCCTGATTTCATTGGGTCTATATTTCTGTTTGAGTGAGTCATTATCACTACAGTTCCCTGAACCACTTAATTTTAGAAAAAGAAAAAAAGGAATCAACAGAAAGAGGGAACATAATGGAATGTCCACTATGTGACAGGCACTGAGTGAAATTCTTTCACATACCCGATTCTATTTCGTCTTTACAATAATCTTGTAAGGTAGGTATTATTAATCCTGTTGTATATACAGGAACTTGAAGTTAGAGAATTTAAGTGATTTTTGTTTAGTTTAGTTTTTTTGTTTGTTTGTTTGATACCAGGGATTGATCCCAGCTGCATTTAACCATATTCCCCAGACCATGTTTTAATTTTTTATCTTGAGACAGGTTCTCCCTAATTTGTTTAGGGCCTACGTTGCTGTGGCCCTTTGGACTTGTGATCCTTGTGCTTCTCAGTCTCCTGCGCAGCTGGAATTATAGGCATGCAGCACTGTGAGGGGCTTACGTGACTTTTAACATGACCACTCAGTCAGTTCCCCTATGTGTCATGTCTTCCTGAAGCAAGTTGGGGAAATTAGCATCTTCATATACTGATTTGATTCTTCTAAAGTTCAGTGCTGTACAGATATAATAATATATTTTTAGAATGTGAAAATATTGATGCACTCATCAGTAATACTTGTATTCTAATATTTTCTAGACATAATCATGATTACTACTTTTGCAGAGTCAGACACAAGCTTTTCCACAAGCGTTTAGGGACCATGGAAACAGGGAACCAAGATAAGTAGAGGGAGTGGCATCATGGTCGATACCATTTAGAATCTCTTCTTAATTCAATTTCTGGTTGCTGAAGGTCAAACACCTGGATCAGTATCAAATATCCTGAGTTGCACCCGGCTGTTCACTCTAGAATTTGGGAAGCTGGCCTAAATCATCATGAGTCTGTAATGTAAAGCAGTTTGAGAAACATATGCCACTGTTAGTCTGAGGAAGCATCGGACTTTAAATCCCTTCCAGGTATTCGATAGGCTTTCTCCTTCCTCACTATCACTTTTTGTCTTTTGCAACTCGATATACAGTAGTCACAAATCAAATTCTACTCTCCTATTTCCATTTCTTTTCACTTTCAAAGGTTCTCAAGAAAACATACAATGTAAAAGATGAAAGACAGAAGTTTAGCAATTAGCTAATTCCCCCCTTGTCATTGTAGGAGAAAAAAATGAGAACTGTGATTTCAATTGATAAATTTTTGTTCTCATCCTTTCTTGTATCTGTGTATATCTGGGTGTGTGTTTTGAACACATAAGGGTTTGAATTAAGCCCATTGTCTTTGATTGACTTGCTCACACAGTGATCTGAGTAAGACATTATCACTATAGTTTCCCTGAACTGCTTTAATTTGTTTTCTTTTCTCTCCCTTTCTCCCTTAAGATGGTTGTAGGTTATTTCTCATGATAAAACAATTATCATCTCTTCCTAACCATAGTGGTATGTATATACCACCAAATTCAGTTATTCATTCCCAAACAAGAATTCACCTTTTGTTCTGGGTTTTGGAGAAGTGCAATAAGCTTTTATCTATAACCTTACCAGTGAGAAGTACTTAGAGATTCATTGATGCAAAGTTGATGATGTCAATAATTTTCCAACTATGTGTACATAGAAAGATACTTCCTTATGAGAGAGGTATCTGAACATGCAATTTACCAAATTTCTAGATCTATGAATTGCCAAAGTCAGAAAAAAAATTGTAGGCATTTGCTTCCATCAACTGAAACATAAAACATGGGTGTGAGAAAATAGCTGAACTTAGAGTCTTAGGAAGGTTTCAGAGCTTACTAATTTCAAATCCTTGTTTAATGTGAATTCATTTAAACTCTCTCTCTGCCAACTATTTGGTTGCCAATGCCATACCTGTGAGTCTCAGCCATTAGGGAATTCATGATCTCATCATCCAGGTTCTAGTGGGTCTGACTATCAGCTGAGGTTACTGGGTCCCACTCATTTGTCCTCATCCCATCTGTTAGGTCATGCTGTGCTGTCTCACATGAATTTCTTTCAGGCATTTGAAGTTGGCTACTTTCATAACAACTTCATTCCACACCCCAAGTTTGTTTGTCAGGTTGACTCTGTTCCTCTGAGCCCCTTCTAAGTGATCCACATCCTTCCTTTTTAAACACCATGCTGAAGCTGAATGGAGCTCCAAAAGGCACTTAATTCACTGGCAGTTGGGAAGGTCTTCTACCTTACTCATCCTGAACTCAAAATGTATGTTCACATAACTATATCACATGCCATCATACACTGATCTTACTTATACTTTATTTTTTAATCTATTAAGCTAGTTTTAATTTTTCATTGAATCATAAAAATTCAGATTAAATCTAGATTTCTTCTAAGCAACCACCAATGAAGACAATAATAGATGGAAAGACCTCCCATGTTCATGGATAGGCAGAATTAATATTGTTAAAATGACCATATTACTGAAAGTGATCTACATATTCAATGCAATCACTATCAAAATACCAATGACGTTCTTCACAGAACTAGAAAAGGAGTCCTAAACCTCATATGGAATAGTGAAAGACTCAGAGCAACCAAATCAATTCTAAGCAAAAATAAAAATAAAAATAAAAAATAAAAACAGCAATGCTGGAGGGTTCATAATTCCAGTTTGTAGTTACTAGAGCTATAGCAACAAAAGCAACACAGTATAGGCATAAAAGACAAACATAGAACATTGTTACAGAGTAGAAGACACAGAGACAAACCCACACAGATGCAATCATTTGACGCTTTACAAAGGTGCCAAAAATATGTTGGAGAAAGTCAACTTTTTAACAAAATGGTACTAGGAAAACTGCATATCCACATGTAGAAGAATGTTAGATTCCCTGTTTCTCACACTGTACAAAAGTCAACTGGAAATGGATCAAAGACTTAGGGATTATACCAGGAACTTTGTAATTATTGGAAGAAAATGTAGGGTCAACACTCTAATAGATAGTCACAGGCAATCAGACTTCCTTCCTCAATACAACTCTGAATGCTCAGGAAATAATACCAAGAGTTAAAAAATGGAATGGCATCAAATTAAAAAGCCTCTGCACAACAAAGGAATGAGAGTGTGAAGAGAGAATGGGCAGAATGAGAGAAAATATTGGTCAACTACTTTTCCAACTAAGGATCACTTACACCTTTAATCAAGAGAGTTTACCGCTTTCAATCCAAAACAGGCCATGTCTCCCATTTTGCACAAT
Source organism: Sciurus carolinensis (assembly GCF_902686445.1). Taxonomy (NCBI): domain Eukaryota; kingdom Metazoa; phylum Chordata; class Mammalia; order Rodentia; family Sciuridae; genus Sciurus; species Sciurus carolinensis. Next base: position 61,796,291 of record NC_062225.1, on the reverse strand, counting down.
GCTTTGACTTGTTATTTTAGGACACAAAATATATATCTTTCTCATCTCTCTTGATTAGGCTCTTTGGAAGAAGTGATTACTTACTCCATGCAAAACCTTGTCATTAAAAAAATTCTGTATATCATAGTATCATACCAGATTTTTCTAAGAACTTTCAGTCAAAATGTATTCAAATTGTGAAAATGTCCCTTGGTATGGTCAGTTGTTGGTCAGTTTTTCTTGGGGCAGATGTGAGCCTCTTTGGCTTTTCTCTGGTCTTACTGTCCTAGCTCCTTAAACCAAATGCCTGAGAGGAAGGATAGTATTACACTGAGAGGCCTTTCTTCACTACGTAGTGGGAATCGGAACAGCCAGAACCTATTATTCCTGGACACCTGTATGCAATTTACTCCTAGAGACCCCAGTGGTCTCCAGTTTTCATCCTATGTTTCTTGATGAATGCAGTGACTATCAATGTCATTGTGCACAAAATATGAGTTCAAGATTGCTGCAGATTTGTAACTTGGACTGCTAGCCTGTTTCTGAATCCAGAAAATACTGCATACACCTTGTTTATCATCCTCATTACCCTTCTAAGTCTCAGACAGTCATGGGCCATCCCGTTCCATAAGACAAGTGCTAGTTCTTTGGAGATACGGGTCATGTGATAGGTGACAATATTGAAAATCAACCCAAGAAGGCAATTCACAGTGTGTAACTCTCAACCCTGTCTGAGACCAATGAACCTCTGACTGAAATTTTCCAAGAAGAATATCATGCTTACCAGTTTGAGTCATTATGGTCCTTGTTAGAGTGGTTAACATAGCACAAGAAATATTTATTGTGACAGAAATATTTCTCAGCAAATGTAGCCTCTGTCAAAATGAAAAACGGATCCTCTAAGGAGTTCTAGCTCCACTCAAATTTGGTTATTAGTAAAATGGATCTGTTTAAAGCTAGAAATTAACTGATTTAGTCTCTCTCTCTCTCACACTCCCTCTCTCAAGAATTTGTCTATGAGAAAGGAGCACTCTTACATGATTATAGTTTGACATAATTAGTCATGAGTGTTTTTGCCTCAAGCTTGGATTTTTCAAAATAACTTTGTGTCAGAATCTTGACATTCAATGTTCTCTAATCCTTTATGAATTGTAGGATTGAGAGACATCCAACAACACAAATCTATTTCCTAAAGACTTGAGCACCTAAGAAAGAAACCTGTGGCTAGTAGCACAGATACCCAGCAAATGTAGATGCCTCCTGCTAGTTTAGATGGCTTAGTTACTTTTGGTAGTTGTGGGCACATCAGGTTCTAAGACTGGCCTGAGGGCTCGGATAACACTTGGTAAATATCAGCAGCTGTGTCTAAATTAGCCTCCTGCAGTGTGGGAGGCTGAGCCTTGGAGGAACCGTTTGGGCAGCCATAACCCTGTAATTTTCAACAAACATATCAATGTGATAGCCTAGGAAAATGTTAAAATTTATATTGAGGGTAGATGTGTATCAAAGTCTGCTCCATGTGCAGAGGAGTGTGAAGACTGCTCAGATTCCCTTAAAATGCTGCTATCATTAAGCTGTGACTTCAGGTTCCCTTAGTGAGCACTTACTTTCATGCATGTGAGTAAATATGCACATCCCACTTAATCTTCACCTTCCCAGGAACCTGGTGAAGGAGGTACTATTTTCTGCATTTTAGAGATGGAGAATCCAAGGCTCAGAATATTTAATTATCTTACTTATGAGATCAAACCCTCCACTACTTCACTAGAATGGCTCCACCTATTATTTCCATGGACAAAAATCTCTGTAGATTGTACAGTAAAAATTCATTCAGATAAAATGGAAGCTCCTTTGGCATTGTTTTATGAAAAGCACAATTGGGAAATAACTATCCTTCTTAAATTGGCCTTCTATATATGATGTGATATATAAAATATTAAATTGCTCTTTCAGAGAATGAGTGGCTGGCTCCACTTTATCCTTCCTGAAGAGTCTCAGTTTCCTTCAGTCTTTAGGTTAATCCTCAATTAGGGCTTTATGTCAGCCCTCTTGGGAAGGGGCATTGTCCTCATTTTGGTGGCAAACACTCTCCTCTCTGGGCAGCAAACAGGAATGACACTAGCCCTTCAGTGATGACAACCACCTTCCCCGGTGACAGTTCTCCTGAAGTGACTTTGTTCTGATCATGGGATTTGTGAGCTGAATTGCTGGTATAGTGGTGATACAAGTTAAATGCCTAAGAATCCAATCAAGTCCTTGGTTTGCACAATGCAAAGTGATTGCAATTGTTAAGGGCAACATGCTTCTGCTTGCTCCTGCTTCCTGCTCTCTCTTGTGATTTTCAATGAGATCTCAGTAAACAGGGCTCTCTACTGACTAGTAATTTACTAGTTCTGGGACACCTTAAAGATTTTCTTTGTGCCTCGGTTTCTCCTTCTGGAAAACGGGCAGAGCCATAACTAACTTTCTTGTTGTGGGTGGAAAAGATAAACGAGATTTTCAAGATAAGTTGTATACATTGCAAAAGGTTTGGGTAGGGAATAGGGGATGAGCTCATTCATGGTATTCAGATTCAGCATCTCTTTCCCCCACTGCCTGTGAACACTTTAGAGGGCAGGTTGACTAAGGGGGATCTTCACAATGGTATCTGTCTCTGTGTTGTGGCTTTTTAGTCTCTCATGAGTAATAAGCCTGCATCAGGCTGTTGCGATGCATTTCTTTAATATAAACCATCTTAAAAATCTGTTTATCCTCCTATCAATAAATCTATATTTCCTTATGTGGTTAAGGCCTTGTGCGAATTCTATTAAGTCTGCAGTTCAAAAATATTTCAGGCCACTGTTTTGAACTACAAGCCCAGGCCAAACCCCTAACCTGGATCTCTAGTGAATTATCCAGGGGAATTGGGTGATGAACCCCTGACTTTATGAGTACCATCCATTTCTTCAGTAACTATTTATTAACAATCTAGGTGTCAGGCACAGTTCTAGCCTTTGGAAATGTAGACAAATAAGATCCTGGGTCTAAGAGAACTTCCACTCTGGCAAGGGGAAACAGTAAACAAGTAAAACAAATGAATAAACATTGTAATTTCAGATAACGATACAGGCTTTGAAGAACAATGGAGTAGGGTGATGTAATAAAGAGTAATTGGGGAGTAAAAAGAACCCCTTTAAGGTGGTGTCTAGTGAGCTAAGGCCTTGGTGGGAGAAAAAGACAGACATGGAGAGAAAGTATTCCACGCAGAGGAAGCAGCTGTGCACCAGATTGAGAGGAACAGAAATAAGCCCAAGGCTTACAGGTGTTAAACTCTGATGGAAAGGTGGAAAGAGGACTGACCTTGGAATCAGAACCCCTGGGTCAGCGTGTGAAGCCTGACTTCTATTTCCCCATCTTATAAATGGCTCCCAAATGCCTACAACACAGTCTTGTGTGAACATAAAACAACAATTCACCAGTGGTGAGGCCTTTTGTTCAGTCCATGTGGCTAGGGTGCTGGCCTAGGAAAGTTTCAGTTTTTGCTTTTCCAACTCCTGAGGCCTCACAAGAAGCACACAAGTCATTAGGTAACATCAGGGGGCAGACACAGAATGTGGGAGAGCTGAGGCACTTGTTCACAACTCACAAGAACAAGAGGAGCACAGCCCTATGTGTAGCAAGATCCTTGAGGCTCTTTGTGGTACTGGAGGGGGTTCTTTCCCTTTCTGGCCTCAGGTTCTTATTTATTAAAAAAAAAAAAAAGGCAATGGGGAGATTAGAATAATTCATCAATAAGCTCGGTGCTGGGATTCTGAACTAAGATGCTCTAAAAGGAAATATGGTATAACACCCAGTCAGAGAGGGCCAGATTAAAGGCAAGGCAGCGGACATGCATGTGGTTGGCAGTGTGTGTGTGTCAAGGTTGCTACGGGCAAGTGGCCTTTCTTTGCAGGAACTGGAATGACAAGGTCTTTATCAAGAGAGCAGGCTGTGAACAGCAAGAATTAATGCTGTGAGTTACTTTTATGGGGCTCCTTCTCTGCCTATGGGGTGTGTGCGTGTGCAGCTGGGAGGAGGATATGTTTATCCGTTTTTCCACTTCTCCGGATTATTCTGAAATGTTTCCCCCACCGAAAACAGTGTACAAAGACTCCTGCCTGGGGATGAAAAGTCGCCTTGTGTCTCAAGCATTGATTGGAAAGCAACAACTGAAACTGTATTCACATCGCAGCAGCCAAGGCCAACAAAAGAGCTACTGGATCTATTGATGGTGCATTGTTTGCAGAGAGGAGCTGCTGCCTCTCCAGACAAAAGCTGCATGAGAGACGTGACTCAGGCTTACAAACCAGAGCGCTGAACCATTCGGGAGCCCTTCCACACAGTATTCTCCTCGAGATTTTGGTAATAAGCAATTTAGGAGAAAAACAGCCCAACAAACCAATATTCTTTTCAGAAGTATCAGCTAAAACATATCTAGGGGCAAGAAAATAATTGCTTTTTCTCTCGCCCTCCTGTCCTCCCACTCCTGTGTTGTGACCTGCCTCTTTCCGAAACTAGGAGAAGTTCTCTGATTCAACATTTTATCATACTGTCACTGACATTTTAAAATTGATAGACACCCTAGGCTTGCTCTGCCTGCCTTCAAGTATGGCGCTTGAATATTTCCCATATGTAGTTATCTCTCTGGAACTTACCTTCTTCTTTCTTACTCATACTCTCTGCTTTTCCTCTTTCTCAGGATCACAATTATCAGGTAAATAACAGTAAAATCCCACCAAGTACATTACTAGAAAATGTCATTTTAAATATGCATTTGCATATTCAATTTGAACACACAAACAAATATCTTTTATTTACGTATACACGCCTATGCATGTCAGCATGTCAGGTGTAGATGCATTTTGAACATAAGATTACATGGCTCAAACTCTTTTTGAAGTGTGGTCATATGTGTGTGAGAGAGTAGGTGTGTATTTGTATAGACTTTCTTTTCTAGATCAGACACAGGAGCATGATATAGTGAAAAAAGTCATATCAGATGTCTTAAATGAGCTTTTTCTAAGTGGGTATAATTAAACAATTTTTCTAGCATATCCTAAGGCAGATATCCCATTTTTGATTCAAATTAAAAACCCAAAATTTCAAATAGTCATGCCATGCAAGTGTGACATTTTAATTCTGAAAATGAAGGGCCTTTTAGAGGACCCTTCCTTTGGTATTTCTGTGTCCCAGAGACAACTTACAAGGCTGTCTATTCCACTCCTCCCAATTCACAGGTAAGCCCAGAGGACTTGTCCAGAGCCACATAACCAGCTGGTGGCTCTGACAATTTGAACACAAGTCTCCAGAGAAGTCAAAGATTCTAATATGTTAAGTTTTGAAAATTAAATGATTTATATGCAGTCTTTCTCACAAAGAGTGTGAATATCTTAGCTGAGTATCGAAGGAAGGAATGAGAGTTGAGTTGGCGGCAATGTTGACCACATCTCCTGTTTCAAAGAATGTCTATTCGACCTTGATACCTACTCATTTAAGCATGCCAGTGTTCTAAGTGTGAAGAAACTTGCCTAGACAACTAATTATATCATAGGGAAAGACCAAGAACTTGTAGAAGAGTCTGGGCACTGATTCCATCCTGGTTTGGAAGACCTGACAATTCCAAATTCACAAAGACATTTTGGAAGTCCCTCTGGGCTCCTCATGATGGGGTGAAACCTGAAGTTCCTAGGAAATTCAGCAACTGATTCTGCTCACTTTTGACAATTGACTGTTCTGACTTATTCTTTGTACTTCTGACCTAGGCTTAAACACACATTTCTAAACTCCTGACTTTACCATGTATATATGAGCCTAAAAAACTCATTAATTACATCTCCTTTGACCTGCATTGACTCATCTGACATGTATCCATTAGAGACCTGGAGATGAGTTTCCAAAGATGAGGTTTCATTTTCTAGTTTCCCCTTGCAAGTTGTGTGAACCTAAAGACATTATATAACCACTCCAGCCTTGGAATTATCAATTGTAAACCTCAGGATATAGCTGTGAGGAACAGAAGCAATGTACACAAAACCTTGACCTTGTAGTAGACAGCCAATAATGGGTAACATTATTTAAGCCAAATGTAAGCCACAATTTCAAACATAGTCTTTGACAGACTCCTAAAGACAGTTGTACCTACTTTTTCTTATAAAACCAACTTCTTTTAAAAGAACCTCAATCTGTTTATGATTTTAGACAAAAGACAATTAAAAATTTTCATAGTCACATAAGAAAGAAGGTAAAATGGTAATTTTCAATCCATTATACCCTCCCCTTATCTGACTTTCTCATATACAAGCTGAGGTTATATCAAAACTGACCTAGCAGAAATTTTTTTTAACTGTGTAAGTAGAATTTTATTTTTTTTTAAATCAGCTAACCCAGGGTTGATACATGAAGTAATAGAATCTCTTCATAGTAATGTTCTAAAACAGAGGAAATGTTAGATCCCTGCTTAGACCAAACTGTCTGACGATCCATGAAACTCATTTGAGGTACGATTATTGTTTAGGACTTAAAATAGATTGGTCTTCAAGTTGACAATTTCAGTGAATTACTTTCTAGGGATACCACTGAGTTGGCAATTTTTGATATTAAAGAATTCACTTTAATGGAGAACACTTACTAATCCACACAGCATGCAGGGATGAAGGACTCTGGCCAGCAGCATCCCAAACTCAGCAAGGCTTGCTATGAGACCATGGCCTCCACCTCTTGGTTTAGCAGAAGCTGTGGTGTAGTAAGCCTGGAAGACCAGCTACCTACTCAGGTCTGGCCTCATGTTGAATGCTCTCCCTTGTCCTGTGGACGATTCCATAGAATTTATGAGTGCCAATTATGGAACAGGAAGAAAACTAGGCTCTTTTGAATTATCATCATCTTTCTTGGAGGTTAAACTTTGATGGTCCTCTCCTTCCTCTTATTCCAGTAGAACAGATATGGAGCATATGGTGTTATTGCTTTGAACATTTAATCTGGGTAAGGCCAGGAAGGTGGGCAGAGTGTGCAGTGGACCATAGGACTCAATGCCACCAGGGATGCTACAGGGAAAGAGCCCCCTAAGTGCCATACTGGATGGTACCTTCAAGTGAACCCAGCCCAACCTTCTCATGACATTGATGATAAATCTAAAATTCAGAAAAATTAAATACTTGGCCAAAGTTATGCCAAGACACAGAATGTAGACTGTGAAGAGGTTTTTAGTTTTTCTACTTTTAGTGGTTTTTCTTTATGTCAGATTTATGAAATCTATGTCAAAAGGGAAAGATTTTCAGAAAAATCTTTAGTGCTGGGTGTTTAAAATTATCAGGTAAGGGAAGGGTAGCACATTGACTCTCTTTTATTAAAAAAGTCACAAATGACGAGGCAAGAGAAGCTGTGGATGTAACATACTTCCCTTTGTTCATTAGGGAACTGACTGACATCCTCCCCAAGGAACTATGAAGGAGACTATAAGGAAATAACAAATATTAAGGGAAAAAATCCTTTATATTTCAAAATGCAGCCTGAATATCCAAAACAAAAAGATGCTGTTTGAGGAATATGCACGTCTCTGTGTCTGTGCACATGTGTTTTGTGAATCTGTGTCTTTATAAACTTGTGTATGTGTGTATCTCTATGTGTGTTTTTATGTCTTTGTATGTGGCCCTCTGTGTGTTCATGTGTGTTTGCACAAATGCACTCATGACTGTGCGTATACATACATTCTACACCTGTGTGTTTGGTCTGTGTACTCAGGTGCCAGGCACGGCAAGCAAGTGCACCCTTTGCACTGGACAGAGTCCTGGGTTGATCTGTACCCCAGCACTGCCCCTTACCAGTTTCTTGAGTAAGTTACATTGCGTTTCTGAATCTCAGTATTCTTATTTACAAAATAGCACCTAGAATACTCACCATGAAGCAAAATAAGGTCAATCATTAAGTTTTTAGCCACTTGGCTCTTTCACTAAGTTGAATTAACTGCATTTAGCAAATGTTGGCGTTATTTTATTGCATAATCTTTGATATATATGTTTATCTCCCAATAAACAATTTTGGTGTCCAAATGTATAAAGGGCCCTTGTGAAAGCTGGTGTTGTCTCAGTTAATATCATGGCAACTCCATGATTGAGGCACACTTAACTCCACTGTACATGCAAAGGAACTGAGACCTTGGTGTGAGGTGATCTGCCCAGAGTCACCCCAGGAGGGGTGGGACATGTCCGCATCTGTTTTCCAAGACAGCCTGGCAACCACTCTTTCCTTCACCTCGCCTTGGCCCAAGGCTGTCGTGAAGAGCAACAACATGGTGGTGGGGAACTGGCATTGGCATCCTGGTTGTCTTTACCCAGAGAATGTCTGCCCTGTGCTCTGACACACCTGTTTGCTTTGTGTTGTAGCTGGCTCATGAGTTCTTAAGGTCAACCCACCCATTCTGCCTTAGGGGAGATATGAGGAAGAAGAAGAAATGGGAAAAACTCCAACCCGATAGGCAGTGAGCGCTAGCCTCATTAAGAAGCGCGTGTGCTGACACATCCTAAAAGCACCTGGTTTTAGGGCTTGCCTTGCAAGTTTGTGACAGCCATTTAACGGCTGCACACCACTGCTCCTGGTATTCAACCGGGAAGCAACAGAAGGAGAATTGCTGGGACATGACTGTTTAATCCCTTCCTAATCTCTGGAGTCTCATAAGTCCTTTAAATCTTCAAATATTGAACTATAAGTACTTGGATCACAGAAACATGGTCATAGGAGGCCCAGGTACTGAGCTATGAAATTCAAGAAAAGCAGGGGAACAAAATTTCAGGGGTTATCTTGAAAAGAGTTTGAATATGGTTAGTGAGAGAGAGAAGCAAAATCCTACTTACGAAATTATTACTTTTGTTTAGCAAGATATACGGACTCAATTTTGCACAGAAAATTACTTAGGAAAAAACCTCTCAGTAGAGCCCTTCAAAGGCAATTTAATATTTTTAATAAGGCAAATCTTTCCGATTCTCAACTATTTAGCCATGAAATCTTAAAATCCAATGAAACTCTGTCTTCAATAAATGGTGCTTTACAACTTTTGTCTGTTTAACAACCTCAGAGTATTAACATTCTTTAGGCACCTAGACAAACACTGAGCTTTTTTAAAAACTGCCTTTCATGTAATTTAATGTCATTTAGTACCTATAAACTATGTGTCTGTTTTTCTGTTGATTTGTTTCTCAAAATTGTAAATAAGGTCAATTTACCCAGTAACCTGCAAATTTCCAAATAGTATGTTTTATCTTCAAGAATTCATTTAGAAACATAAAACACAATATGTTGTATAACAAACAAGAAGGCCTGAGATGTTTTGCATTTCACTTGTTAACAGTCTTTTAAAAGATTTGGTCAGGAGCTAGACCCACTATGGAATGAAGACACCATGGCACCAGGACAGGTGACAAAGGCCAATCTCTGTCACTGAGACAGAGGGAGTGAGCAATTTTCTTCACTTTGAAATTTCTCTCTGGGGCTGGAGTTCCCTTCCAAAGCCACTTCTGTGAGACTCAGATTCTTCCCTCTGTAGAGTCAAGTTTATCCCAATAACTGCCTTGTGGGGTTTTGAGAAGATTTAATGCAACATAATATATGAAAGTGTTTGCAAACCAAAATCCATCTCTTGCAAGGAAAGAAGGATTAACATCCACATAACTGTTTCTCTGTTCTGACCAGATGCAAATGCTCCACTTTGGCCTTGTTGGTGGCATAATCTCATTCACTGTTCAAACCTGCCCTTTCCCAATGCCGTGGTTTGCTGTGGTTCCTGTGCGTTACAAAAATGTCTGAGTGAACCAATAACACAAAACCATTCCACTGCTAGAAAAGCAGATTGGTCCTGAAATTGCCTATTGATGGTATCAGCTTGGCCTCCTATCTTAAACTGGAGCCTCTGCACACACTTCCTGTCTTTTGCCTCAGGCTCTACCTCCTCCATGACAAGCTCACCAGCCACTTTAATTTATTCATCTTATTTGCCATCTCATTCATTAGAATATAAGTTCCATTTGGCCAGGAATATTCCTATTTCATTCATTATTACCTCACATCAAGAGCAATGAAGGACACAAAGAAAAAAGAATGAAAGATGACCAGTACATGGCCATTGTACAAAGCTCATTTATCTGCAGCCAAAGGAAACCTGGAAGCTGTTCTGAATGGTTCACTATAAGATTTACATTGCCTTTAGAGTTTCAATTCTAATATGTCAAAGCCCATGAAACAATTTGGCTATTTTTAATGTTTTCTTCTATTGATCTCATCAGCAGTTTTGCCTGTTTAGTTCTCTTTGTGAAGGAGGATAGCTCATGCCTCAGATGGTAATCTTAGATTTATATAGAGATATAAGCTTCGAAGAGGGAATTTCCCATGCTTTCTAGGACAGTTTAAGTGAAAATTCCAAATCCACTTTCTTAAGCAGTTATCTATCACTTAATGTTCATACATTCCCATTGTATACTCAATGGCAAGAAACCACAGCATGATTACAAACAGCACTAATAATAAACATGCATATAGTTTATTTTTTATTTTATTTTATTTCATTTTTACCACCCTGTCTTGCCACAGTAATTGGGAGATCTGTCAAATTATCCTGTGGCAGAGTAGAGAGAGGAGGTTGTGCTGAAAGTCATGACCCAACAGTTAGTGACGCTGTTTCCATTTTTACTCCTTGGGAATCACTATTTAGGAAACTCTAGTTATGTTCATCCACTGCAACCGTGGAAGATGAGTCTGTGGGGATCTTGGAAGAAAGAACCAGTGTAGATAGAGCAAAGGAACTGAAAAACAGGGAAAAAATTCGAGGGTGGTGATGCTTTCACAATATTTTCAAGAGGGAGTTGCTTCTCTATTTATATCATCACGCAGAGAGTGAACAAAGTTTGAAACTACAGGGAGGGACACTTCTTTCTGTATGTCATTTCCTCAGTTCTCTGACTCCCTGAGTTTGAAAAATACTTCATTTTTGCAGGATTTTCCTAATAAAACTCTGTGCTTTGCTTGTACAGGAAGAAACAGAATGTGGAGTCATTGTAAAAGTCATTTGTTAAATGCTGTTGAAGAGATTGTAAAATGCTGCAGATGGTAGTAGTAGAAGTATCTTAATATCTTCCTTTTCCTCCTAAGATTTTACTCTTTTTCTGACCTTCACTTGCCCACTCTGTGCTGCGTTCAGGGAATTTTCCTGTGATTAGCTATCAATGAAATAGAGACACAAATGACTTTACATTTATATTGTCTCCTTCCAGAAAGAATGATGCAGGATTGATGGAGAAGAATAGTATATTTAAAGACATTTGCTTCATCTAGATTGGCTAATTTCATGTCCAAAAGAGGCACACATGCAGAAGATACATTTTTTTCTCTTGATTTTACCACCTTTGGTGCTTTGCCATAGACCAAGTGGCGGAGTAGAAAAATTCAGCTCAGGTTGGCCATTTTAACTTACGACATGCAGAGAAAGGCACTCACCAGCACTGACAGTGATAGCTTCGATGAACTGTTCCCTCCAGCTGTTTGTCCCCACCACCAGGGCCAGGTTTGTCTTCTTGATGAGTTTGTCCACAGTACTCTAAAAGGTGGAAAGGAATAAGATAATAACTGCCGGGCTTGTTAAGACCTGGAGAAATATAAGACCTTGTTGGAAACCTCAGAGTTATGTAAAGGGTAGCAGATGTTAGGCTCAGAACAACAGTATTGATATCAAACACTTTTATGATTATGCAAACAAGCATGGTCCTTTCTTGGAAACATTCCGAAATGGAAACTTCTTTGTAGCACAGACAAGCCTCCTTCACTGACTAATGGCCAATGAAAAATAGCCTTAGTGTTTAGTATAGTAGCTGTTGCAAAGGACCATCCATTCCCCTTGAATGTTTTGTGAACTGGCTTCCCTGCTGGCTTTGTCTGTAGGGCGTTGTCTGAAACTAAATTAATATAGGTTCTGCCTGCTTTATATATCTGTAAACAACAGGAAGTGACTGACAGATTCTGAAACCAAAGACTTAATCTTCTTTTTTTGTTTACCAATGAAATGCAGCCAGGTAACAGAGTCTCAAGGTTGCTTGCTGCACTGTCATCAATAAATGGATTTATTTTTGGCAACTACTTTGGTCAACCTTGTGGCTATTAGAGAATTCCACCCTCATCCCATTCCTGTTACAAACAAGAAAAGATGAGACAAGCAAAGATCCCTTCTTAATGGTTTAGGGCACATTGCTAATAATCTTACAATGAATTTCCCTGTTTTATTAGTGCTGTGCTACATGCCCTTTATTTTTCTTTAGAACTTTCAAACTAGTTTGTTTCATACAATTAGTACTGTCTAGATTTCTAAATGTAGTTATTGTAACAACAGGTGCAGCCAAGCATTCACAAGAAAACTAAGCAGATGCACTCAAAGCACTACCACAAATCATGGCAACTACAGGAGAAGGGGCATTTCTGGGACATTGAGGCTGCTCTTCTTAGAGAATCTACCACATCAACTAGTCTACCAAGCATCCACACTTACTGTCAGAGCATCCTCGAACTTCCACTAATTGCAAGGAGGCAGAAAACATACATTATTTGTCTTAGGTCAAATTTGTACATGTTTAATACAGTGTACCTGAATTGACTATGGCTTGAGAGAGTTGTTAGCTAACTGGAAGTGAAGAAAATGTGATCTGAGGGACCTGTTTGAGAGGCCAAAGCCAATTTATAATATCAAGCATGTTAATCCAAGGAGAGTCATTGGAACTGACTTGAAGCATTGAGAATATAATAAACATGTAAGGGCCCATCTCCAGCTGGCTCACTCTGTATTTGTAATGTTATTCTTAGCTGGATTGGATGTCCTTAGGGTGGTGACCTTTCAGCTTCTAGCCTGGTGTCTAGAACTGCTGGTGCCCCCGGTAACAGCTGTAACAGTCACTGCTCTTGGGCACAATAACTTGAGGCACATGACAAGCATCTGTCTTTTCTCTCCCAACTCAGACACATCTCATCAAGCACTCAGAGCATCTTAGTTGATGCCAATTCACAGTACTAGGTAGAATGTAACAAGAAATGACCTTGATTTTTCCTAAATGTAATGGAAACATGGGAAGCTCTCTCCAAAGGAGCCCTTTGTACTGAAACCAAGGCAGAAAAACTCATCACCTTGGAGATAAACAGCTGAACAGATAAAATGCTCTGATGCTAGACACAGACTTCCTCACAAAAATATCTGCCAAAGAACAAATGTTTAAGATAAAATAATCAACATTTACATATGTGTAAAACTCAAGAGTAGATTTTAAACTTGACTTCATGTTGACCCTGGAGGTACAGCCCAGCTTCTTTCTAGGGCTTAATTCCCATATGTGTCATTCCTTGACCTACAGGAGAAAGGGGAGTGAATAGAGATAAATCTGAAGCTCAGACACCTGAACTTGGACATTGCTGTCCATTTTTATCTGGTGAGTTCCTAAATGCCAGGGAGAAGCTCTTGACTGCACTAGACTTTTGAGAGATGGTGAAAACTTCACCCTCACCAATGGGTGCCAGTAAAGTCATGCTCTTAGTTACAACAGAGTAGTAAGACCTCAGTGGGCAAAGCGCACTGAGTTATGAAATGTCACTCAGACTTGGAGTTCTAAGGCAGTTCTGGGAACCTAAAACACATTTGTTAGCTATGTTCTGGGAAACTGAATTTCTTGAATAAGTAATATATCAAATTGATAACTGAGGGCACTTCAGAAACATGTCCCCTTTAGATATCAATGGTAACTGTATTGATGAATTTGGAGGAAATGAGAGGAAATAGTCTGTGGAAGCTATTCTAGGAGGATAAGTACACTGAAGGACCCAACTTATGTAAAGAGACTGGGGATACTTTCCAAAGCTCAGATTGTTGGAGTGGTGACCAGAGAGGGCTTTGGACCCACAAAAACTTTGCTTCCTGGGAGACTTACCCAACCCAACACTTTCTAGGGGAAGTCACTATGATTGTTCTTTCTATCATGGACATGTGGAAGGGAAAGTTTAGGTGCTGTCCCAAAGGGAGAGAACATTCAATTCCCCATGAAAAATTTGGCATGGATGGGGACAAGCTTGCTCCAGAAATGACAACCCACAAAATCTCTGCTGTACCAAGTGGTACCAGAAGAAAAGAGGGTGCATAAGGAAGAACAAAGTTGAACACATCTAGACAAAAGGTCAACAGTCTAGCCCACGGAAATGGACAAAGATTCTTGTACCTTTAGGGATTAAAGGGACTTTTTGTTTTTTGGTGGAAGAGAGGGTGCTGGGAATTGAACTCAGGGCCTCATGCATGCTAGGCCTGTGCTTTACCAGAGAACTACACTTCCATCCTCTGCAGAGAATTTCTGCATGCTCCACTCATGGGTTTGCAACAAGTCAGGTTCCAGATCATATGTGATAGGCTGTGATGACTGGAGTCATTCTAGAAAGCATTGGTTCCAGAGTTTACTCCTGTCCCCTCTTTCTATGAAAATGAGTACAAGGAAGACTTAATAGATTATCAGTGGCCTGAAGAAGAAAGTTTAATTGCTTATTTTTTTTCCCTTTATTGTGGTACTGAGCTGCATTCCCAGTCCTTTTTTATTATTTTTATTTTGAGAAAAGGTCTTGCTAAGTTGCTAAGGCCAGCCTTGAACTTGGGGTCCTCTTGCCTCAGCCTCCCAAGTCACTGGAATTACAGGCATATGCAACCACATCTGGCTTAACTGCATTTTTTAAATATATTTTAAGAAATCCATATTAATTACAAAGACACCTTTTTTTCCACCTGTTTCCTCTCAGGCATCTCAATTTGTGAATAAAGAGCAAATAATAAAATCAGTTGAAGGAATAGAGTCCACTATATGAAAAATCTAGATAAAATACTGAGTTTTCTAAATTGGTGGCCAGATTATCATTATGGGATCTTTTTTTCTGATTTTTTTGAATAGGAACAGAGTCTGCTTTTTGAAAAATAATTGGGGATAAAACTGCTTTGCTCAGGGTTTATAATTCTGGAATGAAAGAGGGGATGCAGCTCATCATACCCCACTGCAGATCTGACATGTGGTTCCATGTATGGTCTTCTAAGATGTTAGGATTGGGGGTACAAAGCGCAGTGTCCTGGGGGCTGAGGGAGTAGCTTGGTGATTGACAGGAAGTTTCACCTCCAAGTCTTAAGCTCACTCCAAAGTCTATACATTAACTTCTGAATGACTTCCATCATCTAGAAAATTGGGGACCCAATTTTGTTAGCTCAACTATAAATTCTCTGGCTACAGGCACTATAACTTTGGTATGTTGGCTGTGCTAACATATTCTTGCATCTGAAGAGGATGACTAAATATGAATGAGAGCTTGTCAGTGGGAAGTTACACAGAGATATTACCATGTGTCTCCAAAGCAAAAGCCACTTCATTTTCAGCAGTGTGAATACTTTACTTCTGACAGATTTATTAGCTTTCTCAAACACAACTTGGCTTCTTCCATCTTAACAGTCTCTTGGTATGCACCTTTGCATCCTCCTTGCTATACCCTCAGACAAAGCCTTTTCTCTGGGGCAGCTCTGACTCTGCGCAGTGATGGATGCCACCTATCAGGCCCTGGATCTGCTGCTGTTTGGAGTCTATGGGACTCTTGTTTCCCTACTAACTCCATAATTCCAATTGGCTCTAAAGGTCGTTCAATGAATGAGCCAGTTCCTGAAATCACATCTCCCTCCCCTCCAGATGGCTCTTACAGCTCAGGCCAACACTATGAACCACCATGGTCCCAGGTGAGCAGGCCTCCCAGGTGGGCATACCTTGAACTCATAGGACTCTTCAATGATCACTTCCAGCTTGGTGTGCTCTCCCAGGATGGGCCGGCCCAGCTCTGCAATGCGCCTTTCCTCTTCCTCTTTGCTGGTCAGCGGCTGCTTGTCATCACATTCCTCTGGGGAAAGGAAGGCAGGACAGTGAACAATGTACTCCTTTTTATTTGGAAATCCCTGGATCCTGCTACAAGAAAACCAAGGAGGAAGGAAGCCCTAATGACCTACTAAAAGTCCCTTGGGTGAGACGGTGAGGCTGGAGGGGAAAACTGGATGGACACTTGGCGACTGGGCAACCCATCACTCTGATGGCAGGTGATTATGTCCAGCATCTACGCTCAGGTCAAAGTGCTGATGAAGAAAAGTAATGCAGAGGAACATGTCACTGAGAAAGACCCTGCCTGCACATTGTCTGTGCTGCAGGAATCACCCAGCTGTTCCCAGTGACGCTGGCTCAGCCAGCTCTTTATACACGTTCCTTCAGCATGTGACCAAAGGGAAACACACACAATTAAAAGTCCTAGAGTGACCTGTGATGGAGAAATTTGGCTTTCTCTTCTCCACTTTCTAGAGGCAACAGAAAATACCCCAGGGCCAAAGAGAGAATGGAAAGGAAAATTTGAGCCTCTCACTTGCCAAGAGCCTCTGTCATAAGTTGAGCAGCAAAGCATCCCTTCCGTGCTTTCCTGAGATGCTTGGGCTCCAGTACTTCCTCTGTGGTGCAAATGTGTTAGGAAAGCCTTGACCATTTTAATCTTAAAGTAAACAGGGAGGGCGAGGGTGAGGCCTTTGGGGAGTCAATACTCACTCACCATGTGAGCATGATTATTTCCAGAACTACCATGTACCTTATGCTCCAGGAAAGGCCAGTGGGTGCTGAGAAAATGTTAATGGAACCAAGAGTTCATTAATGAGGGGAAGCTCACAGTTGGCTCTCTCTGCATGAAGGTCATTAGGATCAATCCCAGACTGAAAAGGCCACGCACATGTGGAGGACAGACACTAGCCCTTTAATCACCCTTATCCTTCAGGCTCAGGATGCTGGAAAGGGACAGGTTACTTCCTCTCAAGTCAAGTGGAATGAAGTCATCTCCAAAGACCTCAGCCCTGACGCCCTCACCTCTAGGACATCCAGAGACATTGCCTGCAATAGGAGTCTGTGGTCTCAGGAATTATCCAGAAAGGAGGGACTTTTTGCCCAGACCTCTTGTATTTGCATTTAGACATCAGCTTCTGAAGGGGTCCATACCTCCCACTCCCTCTGAAGACCCATGGCTTCCTCTCTGCTCAGGAACCTGCTGCAGTATTTCCACTTGTTGTTCTAGCAATTGTTGCAGAGAATGGTTCCTAGACCAGTTGCTTCCTGCAAGGGTAGGAGGCAAATGTGCCAAAGGAACTGCCAGCATTTTATGTTTCAAGTGTCAAAATGAATGGAAGGCAGAAGCAGAATGCAGTTGATCAATGAATTCTTTAGCATGCATTTAATAGTATTTTCCTAAAAAGATATGTTCAAATCCACATTCCTATGCCCACTGATTACGGGATCTCAAAGAAATTAGATGAAGACTTAAAATAACTGATTTCTGACTGCTGACCATTATTAGAGGCAAAGGAGAGGAACAAGAAAGAATTGATTTTAACTGTAAATGGTACTTTTTTTTTTTTTTTTTTTTGTAATCGTGCTGGGAAATTGTGACTCAAGGAAAAGCAACGAGTTCTGGGTAGGGTCTCCAAGACTTGTCTTTGTGAAAGTGTTTGTGTCCAGTCAAGGGAGTCAACCAAGTTATATGAAGTTCAATTTGTCCAGAGCTCAAATCAAATGCATTTGATTTTTATGACTTTGGACTTGGATCCTTAGTGTTTTTCATAGCAGCAGGTTATA
Organism: Sciurus carolinensis; assembly: GCF_902686445.1. Lineage (NCBI taxonomy): Eukaryota > Metazoa > Chordata > Mammalia > Rodentia > Sciuridae > Sciurus > Sciurus carolinensis. Next base: position 61,778,607 of record NC_062225.1, on the reverse strand, counting down.
TTAGTGTGTTTGGTCAAAACCTTGGCTCAGCACAGATGTATGGAAGACTTATGTTTAATAAGAACTATTTCCTTTCAAGAAGAAATATTATGACTTGGATATCTATTTGAACTACCAAATCATTGGGGGGAGAGTACTTATTATGGCCTTCTTTTCTATAGTTTACTTATAAATGACAAGTTGCTTTTGATGGGACTAAAGGTAATTTATGTAGTAAAAACAAATTATGAAAGCAAGGTGATGGGGTAAGATTCTTTAGTGTAGCACTTCACAAAATGAAACTGATTTGGAACACACGGTATTAAATAAATGGACATGGGACATGGGACATGGGAGTAAATGAAATTGAGTGACCTAGTGCATAAAAAGTTACTTTCTTTATCAGTAGTACTCAATTCTTCTAATTATAAATACATGCTTACTTTGATGCTCTTAGGTCTGTAACTATTTCCACCATTTGGGTTTCTGCCAATTTAAGATAGAGGAAATAGCATCTAGGTAGAATTTAACAGCATTTTTTCCATTGTAAAAATTTTGCTTTGTATTTATGGAAATTAATGCTAGTTCTCCTTGTGCTAGTGAGTTAAAGTTTTCTTTCAAAGCAAATTTAGTAAGTAAAACATGAGGCAATTTCATGAAGTAAATAATAGCATAGCTGGTATGCAACCAAAGGGAAAAATGTATTAGAATGACAAAAATTTAGGAAATACTATCTTAACATATTTCATACTAACCAAAAGCAAAGTCAAGGCAAAAGGTCTATATCACTTCCTACATTCTTACACCAAACTGTACTTCTATTCCATTTTCTATATACCCGAAAAAGCTTTCCTATGTCTCTATCTACTTAAATTCTACTTATCTTTCAAAAGCGTCCTTTTTCTTCCATGAAATATCCTCCAATTGACAACTGGGGTTTTAGCCATGACTACTTGAACCTTAAATAAATTCTTTAACATTCAATCTATATACAGAACCTGAACACTCTTGTACGCTCTTTTAATTTTTAATTACATTTACATACAAAAACCCAGCATGCAGACTTTCTGAGTGAGAGCAATGTGTCTCATTTCTCCTTGAATCATTCTTACATCTCCTAGGGTCTATACAATGTATGCAGTGTACTAGGTGCTCAATACGTATTTGCTGTGTGACTCTCCAATAGCAAAATCTTTTATGTGCTCTATTCATAAAAATGGATTACATTTATTCTTTTAACACATGTCATAGCACTCCTATGATATGTCAGCACAGCTGTAATCCTCCCCAACACCCTCCAACCTTCCAGGAACTTATGGTGTAGTGGGAAGAGAGGCATATAGATGAACAACTTCTAGTACTGTGTGGTAAGGGCTGAGGACCAGGGTGGGAGGCATGATTAGCTGCCTGAGGGAGTCAGGAAAGTAAATCTAATTGAAATTGGCCTTGAAGCTTGCCAGGTGGAAGTAACAGTAAGCATGGCCCAGAAACAACGGGGTGAGGAACTGCATTCCAGGAAAACAGAAGTCAAGGTAGAAGGGCACAGCATCATGGAAGGGTCAGGGCTGTTTTCTCAGACATTTAAGATAGAGTTACATTTATGTAAAATTGAGATGTCAGCTGGCTAAATCCCATCATTGATCCACAATGATACTGATTAGATTAGCACTTACAGTCTAGATTTTTGACACTGGCAAAGAAGAAAGCTGAGTCTTTTTTTTTTTTAAGTGTCTTCTCTTTAGATACTTTTTATTGAGTAGGAAAATGGTTTAACAACTTTTTTCCCCTTTGGATCAACTATAATGTTTGTTTCCTTTCCACTTGGAACACTGGATCAAAACCAGCTCATTTTAGTTTAGTCAAGGCCAGTTTATTTCCTCACTTATGCAGTGATAACATGCTTTGGTTTTAGTTTTGTTTCTCAGATAGAGAAAATTAATTCTCTCTCTTTCTCTCTGTGTGTGTGTGTGTCTTCCCTGTGTATACATGTATACTTTCAAAACTCATCATATTTTATTGAGGAGTTGAGAATAAACTACATTAACACCATAGTCTTAACTAACCCAAACAACTTAAAGATAAAATGCATAATTAACTGCCACTGTTAAAAGTCAGTAAAACAATTCTGTGATAAAATCACCAGTCGGAGAATCTCCTTTATTTTGGGTGGTTGCTTTTACAAGCAGCAAATAATAAAAGCTAATAGGTGCCTGAGATCTGAGGAAAGCAGAATTATAAAAGAGTTGCTCCTGATGCTTCCTGGATCTGGGTGCATTTTGAAGCAGCTTCACTGTGAGGTGAGCAGGCATCCCTTCCAGGGAACAACACAACCCACATGGTCTATCTCAGAATAGAGATCTATACATGAGGAATTACTATTGATGTTCTTTGACTTAGTCATAACTTTTGATCTTAACTGTTATGGTTTAGATATTAGGTGTCCCCCAAAAGCCCATGTGTGAGACAATGTAAGAAAGTTTAGAGGCGAAATGATTGGGTTACGAGAGTTTCAACCTAATCAGTGCATTAATCCCTGGGTGGCAACCCTAGGCAGTAATGGCTGGAGGAAGTGGGTCCTTGGGGCATGCCTTTGGGATCCATATTTGTCCTTTATAAGAGGAAAACTCTTTCTCTGCTTCCTGGTGTGATGTCCTGAGCTGCTTTCCTCTGCTGTGATGTCCTTCCTCATCATCTCTGGCTTAGAGCAATGAAGTTGACCATCTATGGACTGAGACTTCTGAAACCGTGAGTGTCAAATAAACTTCTCCTTTTGGTCACAGCAGTGAAAATGCTAACTAAAACATTAACAAACCATGTAGAATTGGGAAAAGGGCACAAAACCAGAAGTAGAACACTTTGTTCAATATTATTTTGGTCCTTCATTCAGAACTGTAGTGACAAGTCAGAAAGTAGGGATCACTTGACATTCTGGCTGGTCTCTGGTTGGTGCTCCAAAAATTTGATATTTCTATGTTGAGGAAATTTCTGAAACAATTTTGTAGTCAGAACTGGATTTCATGATTATTTGGTAGAGTATGTGCTGTGAGGTTGAGGAAAAGTCCCTTGGGGTCAGGCAGAAGTGTTTCTACCACCATGGCTACTAGTGATGGGCAACAGTGAGGATCGATAAGCAAGATTCCTGTTCTCATTCAGAGGCTGAGTTCCATGAGATGCTATCCAGCTTAAACCTAGAGTAGACCTGGTGATGACCCCTCATCACTCTGTCAGTGTTCCTCCATTCTTCTTTGGAGAAACCCCACATACGTACTATCAACTGTACATGAGGAAAGGCAGGATCTGGGAAGAAATATGGCTTGAATTTTAAGAAAATTTTTATCATTTTTAGGATGAAAGACTCAAGAGTGAGAAGAGATATTTATGAGATATATGGAACACTGAGACAGAGAGGGAGAGGCCACTGAATCAACTGCTCTATCAGTCCATGCTGCCACTTTCATGCTACTGGTCTCCTGTTCTACCCTGATGTGGTTGTGTTTTGTTGTTAATCCGTGGCATTCCTCAGTGTCCAGAGATGCCACTGCATTACACAGCAATGCTTTAGAGGGGACAGGGTAAAACCATATGAATCTAAAGACCCAAAGAACACTCCAAGGACCATAATGAAATGAGTACCTGCGAAGGTGATTACAGTAGAGGGAATCGGATGTTCTCTAGCATGAACTTTCCTGACGACAGGTTGGCCTAGCAAAAGGATAGGCAGAAAATCAGCAGAATGGAGTGCATTGATTTATTATCAGAGATTTGTGGAATTAGTAAGCTAACCCGCATACCCAGAAGCACACACTACAAGCAATGTTAGTTTAGGGCTTGAGTGGTTGTAGGTCACCCCTGTGTAGGTAAGAGGAGGGAGCTCTGGTAGTTATTGATGGAGGTTACTGCCCACAGATGGGGCAAGTATTTCATGAGACAAACCATATTTTGTTAATGAACCACATGCCCCATGGTAAGGGGTATGGTCATATTCCTGCAGCTCTATGAGATGAAGTATCCAAATTCTTCAAATGACTGATTCCAGAGGTATCATGAAACAACAGAAAGCATTGGTACAATGATAGTTGTTCTGATTCTGAAGCCTATGAGTGCCAACAACAGTACGAATTGACTAGGCCATTTCTCCAGTTTCCCCACATATAAAATGTAGATAATATTATCTGCTGTATGTTGCAGGTTTGTTTGAGGGTGGAACAACATCTGGAAACATGCTCATTGCATTTGGTTCAGAGCAGTCTGAATAGGAGAATGCTACACACACTTGCAAGTTTAGTAAGTGTAAGTCATCATCATGGCAACCATTGGATTAACCAGGTCTTGGTTTTTCTCTGAGATCCTGGCTTAACAGATCACCTGCTGTTTTCTTCTACTAAGAGCTACCTAGAACTGACTTGGGAGTCATGAGACCCAGAACCGAGTGCCAGGTCTGCCATTTTCTTGGCACGTAAACTTGGACAAGGCATTTTTCTTCCTGGAGACTCAATCTTCTCAAATGTAAAATGAAGCAAACTTGAAGGGTTTGTTCCTCTAACCTATAAATTGGAGTGATGAAATTGTTTCCAACTGCTAGAATTTTCATAGTTCTACTTCCTTAAAAAGACATATACCTTATTAAGTCTGTTACATGAGCATAATAGGATTGGAGGAGTAATATTAAAGAGGTATATTGGGTGCTATATAATTTTAATTAGGAAATTCTATAACTACAGGTCTTAGAAGTGTTAAGGGAAACAAAAATACTTCTTTATCTCCATATTGAGTCAGAATGCTGAATTTTATTAAAAATATGCATATTTATGTGCTTATTTAACCCCTTTTGGCATCTCCCTCACTTTTCCTTTGACTAGAATTCATAATAATGGCATTTATGAGACATAGCTGGGCTTTGGATTGAAAAGGGGCTCAATGTGTAATTTCAAGATGCAGTTAGGAGGGAGGAAATTGAATGCCGTGGTTAGACAATCATTACATGGCCTTTTCTTTAAAGTCAGAGTGCCTGGCTCTGAGTCTTGAATGGGTGATTTGGGGTAGAATAATTAATCCCTTTGAACCTTTCACCTCCCCTCTAAGTAAGAACAATAAAAACCATAAGAATGGTGATAAAATGATATTCATTACAAACTCTAATGAGCTATAATGTACAGGCTGTTATCAAAACAACTGGAAGGTCAAGGGGGAATGAGATCATAGATCCAAACAAGGGTCTTTCAATGAGGCAAGGTCTAAAACAACAGGTAAAGATCTGCGAATTCCAAAAGCACCTCTACTATTTTATGTCCAGCGCTAATGAGATCTCTAAAATATTGGAATTAGGCCATGGACCAAATTGCTTTTTCAATTTCCATATAGCCTGCTTCAAATTTAGACATTCACACTTAGCTGTACAAGTCCTCCTAAAAGCTGCAGGCAAGTCCAAGGGCTAGATTAATTCTTCTCTACTTTCCCTGCATCTCAAAACCTTGACTTCAAAGCCTCAAACTGACTTCAAAGAAAAGCTCTTTAGGGCTTAACTCTGCTTTTCATTGTGTAGGCCCGAGTTTTAGAACTTTCCTCGGGGACATCAGCAAAATCCTGGGCAGTCTGGTCTCTTTCAGAGGAAGTAGGGTAACGTAAAATGAGGTAACTTCTAGCTAAGTAGAAATGGACAGGCCAACACAGAAATTCTCAGAGAGCTCTAGAACATTCTCTTGTTATAACTATATTAATTTCAAGTCTTGGGAGGAAATAGTAGCAATAGAAAAAAAATGCTATTTCAGATTATAGTTTCAGTCATAGGAAGGACTTAGTGAATGACCTGAAATGGTAGAAACTTTTGGAGGAAATGATTCTGTCACCTTGGATGTCAGATGCAGCCAAGGCAGGAAACATTGAGCATTACTGGGTAGAGCTGATAGAATTTGATATGAAACATTTCTGGCAAAAGAAAACTAGGATTCCATTACCAGAGATACTAAAAGGGAGGATTATTCACATGACATGGAAGGCAGGTCCCAAAAATGAACTTCACACATATTCACTCGTTATGAAAAAAGACAATCTGAAAACATCAATATGTTTTAACTAGGAATTCTATCCCCACGCCCCAATTAAAAAAAATTGGTGAATTACAAATATGCATTAAAGTATGGGATTAACTATGCCCTATTTATACATGAACATAACATAATATGGTCAATTTCATTCACTAGTACCTTCTCTTTTCCTCTTCTCTACCTGCTACCTCCATCCACTTGCTTGACTCTAAGAGTCTTAGTTAGGATCTCACTATTAGGCTCCATAGGATTGAAGGTGCTGCTAGATATATACAATTTCTATGATGGTTAACTTAGGAAAATTATTGCTTCCATGAAGTCATAAAGGCTGGCTTGCCAAATTTTACCATCCTCAGATCTCTCAAGGGAAACTAATTCATCCTAGGTGACAGAATCAGAATGTTTCCAAGAAAGCCTCAAAGAGTTAAAATGATGAGATGAGAAAAATAAATAAAAGTTTTTAAAAATAACTGTAAATCCCTGCACTTGGATTCATAAATAACTTCAGCCATACAGACACAGGGGAATCTGACCTGGGAGAATTTCAAATGCATCAGATTTAAGGACTCCTATCTGAGGACTTTTCCTGTTTAACATTTTTATCCTTTTCAATTTCTATGCTTCTAAGAATCTATGAATCATTTTGTCATGGAATATTGTGTCTAGAGGAGCACATTCCTTGTGAAATTGCCCATATTTAGAAGGTCCTACTTTGGACACAGTCAATTTGGAACTGTGTTTACAAATCAACACTAACAGTGGTTTATAATAACCACAACTTCCACAATTGCATTTTCATTAAAAGAAATCTTAATATTTCCTTCTAAATGCTTTAATTCAGCTCTGATTTAAATTTTTTGATATCTGCATAATACATTGAAAATTTTTTATATTTGCACATTATATCAGAAAAGGCCATTGGAGATATCTTCAACCTGAAGCTTCAGACAAATCAGAACTACCATTTGATATTAATCTCCCTTTACAACTACATAGATATTTCCAAAAAGGTAAGATGATATTTAGGGTCAAAATAAGATACTGTTGGGAAATATCATTCATTTATGCCCAAAAAATAGCTTTAGAGTTGTGCTAAATAATGTGATCAACACAGGTTGATATCAGTTCCAGTTTAAGAATTTTAAGCTTTCTGATTGGCATTTGAGTTTTTATAGTGTACTCTGTGATACACTTCAAGCAGCAGAAATAATAGTTATCATGTTATTAATACTAAAACTAAGTCCTCAAAAAGGGACTCGATTGATGTAGTGGATTAAAGGGAAGGAACTCCTCAGTTCTCTTCCAGCCTGCATTATCTATTAATTGTCTATTAATAGGATCCTGAGATTGAACGACCTTGTCACCTCCCAGGTTTTTTTTTGAGGATGGCACTTGTGCTTATTCTAGACCTGCGTGTGCCATCTATCAGAGTGCACTGCACATTATTAGTGCTATGTGAATATCTGTAAGTTGGCCAGGTGTCAAAATGTCAATGAATTTTCATACAAATAAACACAGCACACACACATGTTAAATCATAACATGTTAAATGTGAAAAATCAGCAAGAGCACACCAAGTGCCATAGTTCAATGTTAAAGCAAGTTACATAAGATGTGGGTTGGGTTTGATTTTTAGATTACTGGGGGGAAAATGGAAATTTTAAAAAATAAAACTCTTACCATACAGGTATTTTCCTTTATTAAAAGCAAATAAAAATAAGAAATGAAATTTTAAAAGGAATAATATGTTGGGAACAGATAGTAAAAAAAAAAAAATAATATTAGACTTTAAAATTCATACCTGTTATTGTGAAGCCACCTAAAAAAGAAAAAAATAAATAAATGTTACAATTCAACTTTACACTCTAAGTAACATATACCAGTTACTGACAACCCACCCAAGTTATGGAAACTTGCCAAATTATATTCACAATTAAGAATATGAAAATATTCACTCATGACTGATCACTAATTTCTTTAAGATTATGGAATTTAGTGCACAAACTGGTGCATACCTAAGAAATCTATGATTTTCAAAAGTTTATACTAAATTAAAAATGTAACATAAATTATTTGGCCCTAACTAAAATGAGGCCAATGACCCTAAACAACAATCTTGCTAGCAAATCAATAGAGATAAAAAGCAGAGTATATTATCTAACGGAAATGGAAAATAACCTAGAAAAAATGGAAAGGAAGTGCAAGAAATGAAGTGCTTACCAAGCTCATTCAATAACAGGGCTGTGAAGGAAACAGACAAAGACAAACACAGAATAAGAGACCAGATGAATAATGAAAGCAAGAGGAATATCAGCAGAAAGAAATCCAGGTAGATCTGATTAGTGTGGTAAAAACCACTGCTAAAATAATTGGTGCACCCAAGGGTACTTAGGTGGTGTTGGGAATATTTCCAAATTAAAGATCCAAACAGATAGTTCTGCAAATATGTGTGACTGGGGGAAAAATCACCTTATGAATCATTTGTTTTTTACATTTAGCAAGATAATTCCACTATGTGCTTATAAACAGTGTATATATTTACAAAATATAGTAGAAACATGGAATGAAGTTATTCCTTAACTCTGATTTGAAGTTGTCTTCCTCATGAAATATTGCCTGGGAATTAATCAGTCCAGCATTTGGGAGTATAGTGATCCAGGATCTCAGGTATCATTCATTTTAATCAGCAAGAACAGATAAAAGATCCTAAGATGTTCCATTTAACTTCCCTGCCTGGAAGGAGACTTTGACCCTTCCAGTCATGGATATGTTACTTGGTTGATATTTTGGTCCCTGTTGATTGCTAATGTTTCAAAAATTTTTAAATCCTTAGAGTCCCAAGAATTGACATTTATTTGTGTGTTCTCATCAATGACTTCTGCACAAGACTAGATAACCAGATACTTCTAGTGGACATATAACTCCACAGAAACTGACAAAGCAGGGAGGGTGAAGGAAGCAAATAATTTGTCTTTTAGGTTATATCCTTTAAACCCAGTCTGGAAGGCAGCACTTTATTTTAGTAAAAGCTACTTGGCTAAATATATCAAATAAATGGCTTTCTGAGCTGTAGATAGAAATCCTACAATTACATTTTTAGACCCAGTTTTCTCTCTAATGGTAGTGGCCTTAGAGGGTACTTTCTATAACAAGTCAGTAATTTTATTTATAGTGAAAAGAATCCACTTGGCGGTGAGAAAGTGGGTAGCGCCATCAAGGAATTTTAATTTGCTTTCACACGAAGGCATATTTTACTAAAATGACAATTGAAAGAACTGTATCCAAGATGCTCTTCCTTGAGATAAAAGACAGCTCTTTGGAGGAATACATTTAGAACTAAGTGCTTTTCTCTGGATGTTAATGAGGCATTTTTGATCCCATCTTTGTAAGACATCAGCACAATTTTATGAAGTCTCTTTTTCTTCCACTTACTGCCTATGGAACTTATTAAATAAGATGCATTCAAATGGGTTCCAAAGTGCTCCTTTATCCATCATTCCGAAGGCTTCTATTGCCATTTTAATCTTGTTCAGGTCAGGGACATGCCCTTAAGGAAAAAAAAATCTGATGGACCCTGATGAGTGAGTTCTCATAAATGTGAAGTTAAATTTCCCCAAATGTTGGTTCTATATTGGAATAAGTCCTGTAAATTTTATTTTTTCATTTACACGTAAAAGTAAAAACTTCTTGCAGTGTTGTCAACCTAATCCTCTTCTATACTCCTCTAACCAAGTGTATATATAATTAATAAGACCTATTAACACGTGGTATGCTCATTTCATACATGTAGTTATATCTACAGGACTTTTTAAATGTTGTCACTGTTAAGACAATCATCATAGGGAGTCCTAGTAATATTTCAGAATAAAAGATCATAGGTAAAGCTGAAATAAAATTCCTGTTCACCCTTATTAAATTTAGGCCATATTAAATAGATACAAAACAAAGATAGGAAAGAAAATTGTCTCCCTTTTCAAATATTTTCTGCAACTATATGAATAAACAAAATAGTTATAAGGATACTGCTGCTTAATTTTTTATTTATACTATACATATTAAAATTAATTAATTCTATAAGGATGAAAAGATTTTAGAACATAAGGTTAGATAGATCTTAAGCAAGGCTTAAATTCTTATCAAAGGACCATGTCTTTCCAACTAAAGAAAATGGATATGACTACAGTTTCATATGTATGGTACCTTTAAAAAGTCATATTTAATCTTAAAAACATGCCAAAATGAGCACTTCAATACAAGTAACACTACTTTTTAAGGCACTTCAATACAAGTAAGACTACTTTTTAAGGCACTTCAATACAAGTAAGACTACTTTTTAAGGATCTTTGTTCTTATGAGTTTATTTTTAAAAACTGGGTTCTTTTTACAGAATTATTGAATTCTTCTGAAATTTCTTATTGTCATTAGACTTATTTGTTGTCACTAATAGGTATGAAGTAGTTTTTTTCTTCTTCTAGAAGCTTCACTGAGGCATGATTGACAAGATATGAAGCTGTCTTTATCACTATCATTTTAGGGGAGATTTAATAGTTGCAGCCATGTTTTAGAGTGAACTTTACGTAGTGAAAAACTAAGCACGTTTTTTAACATCATCATTTCGGAATTGCAGAAATACCTTCTAGGATTTATGAAATCTGAATGCGATTGTGGTTAGTCTGCATTTCCTGAGGAAAATGGGTACTGCTTGGTGCCCTTGAGGGTTAGGGAAGGGAAATGGACCTGCTAAAGCTTCAGAGGCAATGGAGTTTAGTACTTGGAAGCTGAGGAAGAGGAGAGAGTTAAGTGTGAGAGTAGGGAGACACGGAGAGAGAAGAGTACAATTTCTCGCTGGTATGTCTTTGTATACTCTCACACCTTTCATTCCTCTTCTTATCCATTTTGGTTCCTCAAGCACAAGGGAGAAACTGCACTCTTTCTCATATTCCTCACGGTCAAATATTCTAATGGTAATGATCTTCCTGTGGGAACACAAGACAAAGGCAAAACAAATGGTTGGAGTCACACGCTCATGCTCTAGATGTCCACCAAGCCGGATGTTACTGTGATGTTACGGAGGGAGAACTGGCAGCACATGGACCTCCAGATGTATGTAAAAGGGCATCTTGGTGCTCTCAGCTGGCCCCCATTAAATTTTCCGTGCTCATGTATCTCTTGCATGAATTCTTCCTGCTTGGGTTAGCCGTCACACACCCAAATTAGGAAGGTAAATAAGAAATCTGGCTTCATTTTTAACATCGCCTAGCGTCTGCACCAATTTCCCCAGAAATGCAGGTTTGATTGACTGCACTGACAATTAATCTTTTAGATCTGACATGTGCAGAGTGGCCATAAATTGCTGAAGCCACTGCAGACCTGGCTCACTGCAGCCCAGTGTGAGATCTATGCCCTGTTACATAGGTGGAGGGATGTGTGCATTGTAAGTCATGTTCTGAAGAGTGCAGGCATCCAGGGCGGCACAGGCCAGCAGAAGCTGTAGGGCTCAGCCCTGGAGCAGCTCCCCCACCTTTCTTCTCACTCATCTCCACCAGGCGGGGCTCTCCAATCTCAAGGAAGAAGGTCTTGTTTTTCTCATACTCCTCATCATCAATTACCTTGACTGATATTGTTTTGCTGAAATAGAGAAGAATAGAAATTGACGAACAAGGGAAGAGGAAAGAGAAGGAACATAGAAAAGAGGAAAGCCAGGTTAACACGTTGCACTTCTTCCAGAAAAACAGCAATCGCGAAACGTCTGTACTTTGAGTTTTTTCCTCAAGAGGGGGTATCAGACAGGTCTGAAAGACTAAAGAGACTGCCCAATGCATAGCTCGCTGCCCAGGGTCACAGAACTCATTTGGACAATGTAGTACTCAGTACTAATAAGTTATCATCATCATGAAAAGGAAAAGCAGAAAAATACATATCACAATAATAACAAAAGAAAAACATTTATTTAATAAATGCCTTAACCATTATCTGAGCTGTGTCCTGCTACTCAGTCCTTTAGAACAAGTCAATAAATCACAACAAAATTTTAACAGAGTTCATCTCTAAGCAATAGGCTGGTGGGTCATTGTTTCTTTCATTGTGCTTTTCAATATTTCCAAACTTAATATTTGTATCATAAAATTTTATTGAAATAATAAATGTACGAAAGCATCACAAAAGAAAATATAAAGTCTTTTACTCCACCCAGTGTCCTAGAATCTCTTATTCAGGTTAAGCAGATTTTCCACCTCAACCACAACAGGAAGGTTTTCATGTTTTTTTGTTTTTCTAAAGATGGAAGCTGTGACCTCGAAACAGCTGTTTTGAAAGTGGGGTGGCAGTGATGTGGGTGGGGAAGACTTGTGCTGTTGTAGTTATTTTCATTTCTCTCAAAGTCGAGTATGAACTTTCACTAAATATGCCATTTACACTACTTTCAAATTCTACCTAAGGGAGTTGAAACACCATGGTGTTTGGAAAAGACTTCCTCAGTAACCCAGCCTTCAGCAGTTCTGCCCTGTGGTACTATAGCTTTGATTGACTGACAGGTAGGTAGGACAAATGCAACTATTATGCAAATTCCAACTTCCTAGTAAATGTCCTTGATGACTCTGGAAATAAATCAATCTAATGTTACCTTGGAAATAATGTTCTGTATTACAGCTTATTCAGAGTCCATGGATGCTGATTAATCTTTGGAAAAAAAAATTAAGAATGTTGGTCAAAACCACTTCTGATTACAGCTTTTGCAACAATATGTTGGTATAGACAAAGTTTTCATGGCTTTGACATTTGTTAACTTTGGTGGAATTTCCTAGGTCTTCTGGAAGGAAATCAGTCTATTGTCTTGTTTTTATTTTATTGATCAAAGCCTTCAAGTATCACTTAGATCTATGCATGCTAAGAGCATCTTTTCTAGTATGAAGTTAGAAGTTGCTTTTAATACTCTGGTTTTCTCAACCTCCAATGGCAAATGCTTAAGTCTTGCTTTCTTGGCTTAGCACTGTAGAAATGAAATCAAGTGCTCAATTCTGGTCTTTGGAGTCTTATAATATAACTCTATTTTTCTCAGCTCAAGCGCTTGCTGCATGATGATAACATCCCAAATTCTTGCTCCTAAGAAGTGTGAGGTCCTGAATGTATCTTTTCTATCTCAGCTCTGTCCTCAAAGACTAACACTAGATTAGCAATTATAAATGACTAAAGCAACAATCATTTATTCTAGAATGCTATAAATGAAGTATAACAAAGTTCAATTGCATGTATAGAGTGAACGGTTCATGTCTAACTTTTAGAACTATTTTCTGGAATTCACCTATTTACTTTGTATATATTTAAAAAATCAGTTTGACCTGACTAAACTGAGATAATTGTTCCTTTATATCTGAAAAATACAAAATATCGGAAGAAGCACAAGAAGACACATGTGAATGTACTTTCTATTTCAGAACTGGATTTGATCTTATAAATTAGATCAAATTTACCTTACAAAACCCAACACTGTCTCTTTTTTATCAAAATTTGTGCATTGTAGGTATTAATTTCTAACTTACTGTCTTGTAGTCTTTAAAGTGTAGTTGTGCATCTACTAAAGCTATCAGCATCATGAGACCATGGGAGTGAGAGGCATTGAAAGGCCATACTACTGTCCTTGGGACTGACAGCCCGATATTCATTGTCAAGGCACTTCATCCTGGGGTGCATTGAACTAGGACACCCCATTGTGAGAGAGTCAAGTTGCAACGTTCTTACTTGTATTACTTAAAAACATTTCATCTTTCTTAACCAAATGTTTTTTTCCCCCAAGAAAGTGAACCATAAAAAATGTGGCCTTATTGAGAAATACTTTCATGTTGTCATAAGACTTATAACTGCTTTGCTAGTTTTCAGAAAATTTAACTTTAAAGAACATTGTTTAAAATGTACATGAAATAAGTTTTCTAAAACCTATTTTGTATTATTGTGGTAGCCGAAAACTGAGTGACATCAGTTTGTATTCCCAAACCAGCCTGTATCTCCTATATTATTGGATTGTAGAAATAAAGAAAGCAAAGTTGGGATGATTGCATAGTGTTGCCAATGGAATGAGTGTATATATAGGGAAGGTACCAGTTTTATGGCCACTGGCAATACAACAACTCATTCACAAATGAACAGAAACAACCAAAAAAATATTGTTTCTAATCTCTGGAGAATATAATAGAATTTAATCCTCTATTGTAATAATTTTCCTTTCTATACTTTGAGAAGTGGTAAGTATGAGGATAGAGTTAAACAGCCCCATGTAATTTGTTTGCATAATAAAATAAGCATTTATATTTTATCTGGAGTATCAGTATTCACTAGGCTCATAATCTTCAGAAAATATTCCAGTATTTGATAATCATGAGACAGGCAAATGAAAGATGAAGAAAAAAGTACATCTGTAGGTGCCTTGTGAAGACATCTAAAATAGACGGCATTTGCATAATGGCATATCATTTCAAAGTCATCAGTAATAGAATCAATAATGCCCCTGACAGGAGGAGCCATTAAATTATATATTGATTTAGCTTCTCCTGCACAATAAAACTATTAATAGGAAACATGATTATTAAAGGACATTTCAGTCGATTTAAAGTGGCAGGACGAAGAAATCAGTCCTTATGAACTAGCCCTCTACATCAAGATAGGCAAACCCAGAAGGCAGCATAATGTTTATCATTTGCACCAGGATAGAACTGTTTTTTTCCCCAAGCAAGGATGAATGAACCAATGTCATTTTTAAAGGAACACATCCTTGGGATGCCTTCTCACCTTCTAGAGCTTCATGGATAAAGAAGATACTACTGCCACTTCTTCCATCACAAGCAGATGTTACATGAGATGGGGTTGGTTTGGTGAGGAATCCAGTTTATACTAGGTTGATAAAAGGAAGAGGAATGCCTCTGTTCCTCACACTTCTACAGTAAAAAGACAATCTCAAGGACTGAGGGAACTTGAAGATCCTTCAGATGGCCTCTTTAAATTTACAAAGCCAATCCCAAGTCACCGGAGCTCCATCTCCCTGATAACACACATCCATGATGGCTGTTCTGTTCACAGTGGGAAGCAGTCAGATAGCTGTTGTTAGTTCCATAAGCTGACAGATTAACAACAACAATAAAAAAGACTGGAACTGTTAGGTAGATGTAGCCCTTCTTTCAAATATGACCTCCATATTATTATTGCACTGATAAGGAAAAAGTAGGAAAACTGGTATCATGCTCTTTTCAAGCATCATAATTATTACAAAGAAGGTAAAGGAAAACTCAATTTTTAATGTAACTATTTAAAGTGGAACATTGTACCATAAAAATCATATGTTCTGGAAATTAGCAAAGCAGTGTCACATCTTACGATAACGTTAAAATATTTCTCAATATAGCCAAAATTTTTAAGGAAGTACATTTTGGTTCCATTTCTAGAAAAATAAAATTAGTTAAGAGAGATAAACTTATTTGGTGGAAAAATACAGATCATTTCTTTTGATCTTTGCGGTACCTTTCATGTGGTACCAAACCAACCTTTGCAGTACCTTTGCAGTACCAAACCGACATCTACATTTTATTTCTCAATCTTCCTCTCATCTTGTGGGTCTCAAAGGACCCCAAGAGCTTCAAACAGACTAAGAAGATGTCCTTATATTTGGTGGTGACTCAGGCAGACAGTGAGGAAGGAAAGAAAAACATGGCTTTATGAGTGGAGATGGAAAAGGAAAATCTCTTCCAACTTTCTCTCATTATTAAGCTGAAGTGGTAACACAGTCTCTTTTTCAATTTAAACCGCAATTTGTTCTTCTGGAGTTTCTTATCCCTAAGACTCTCCTTGATATGAGAAGAAGAGAAAAAGATGGGCTGGAGTTTTAGAAAGAAGATGCCTTTCTAAATCCATACACAAAAGATTTTAGTGAGGATTGCACATATTTAGATGTTGCAATGGCCTTTTTGTTTGTTTTGTTTTTAAAAAACTTACCCTTACTTTAGGCATACTCAGGGGTCAGTGGAATGATGGGCACTTTGTACTTCTTAATACATAGATCTTTCTAACAGACATAGAAATAATAATTACTATCTACAATTTACAGAGAAAACAATGACTGTCATTAACTTCCAAGGTCACAAGGTACATCTCCTGTGATTGGCTCCAAGGACCAGTACCTTTCAATTATGTGACCCACGATCAACCAGCAGCTCCCTTATTCATTCAACTGCACAGTATATTTTATGACCTCTTTAAAGAATCTAGATCATTATTTTAAATTAATATAGAGACTTACTATTTTATCTTTACATTAACAAAGCCTGCCAATATGAACAAAGATAGAATTTCAATTCTCTTTGAAAGGATTGCAGCACATATTATATTCCATAATGGCTGCCTTAGAAAGTTAAATCCTTAAGGAGATGCAGGTTTAATTGAAAAGTGTCATCAAAAAGTAGCGACTCACTAACCTTGAGGATTTTGAGTAGCCAACCAGCAGCCTCAGCCTTACCTAGGGCTGCCTGTTAGAATTGCAGAATACCAAGCCCATCCCTGATCCATGGAATCAGAGTCCCAGATGACTCCTGTGCATGCTAAAGTGCAAGAAGCACTGATAAAAGAGCTAGTGGGTTCTTTTATTAGGTTCATAATCAATTATAAATTAAAAGACTGGTGATAGAGTTCATGTTTCAGACTGCCTGCATGTTAGAATCACCCATGGGAGTACTGCAAACTATAAATGCCTGGGCCCATTCCAGACAAGCTAAATAAACTCTTTGGTTGTAAGTACCCAGCATGAATATAGTTTTAAAAAGTTTTTCAGGTGATTTTAATATGCAGCCAGTGCTGGGAACTAATGTACTACCAGCATGTATGTCCAGATATTTAAAAGAATGCATTAAATAAAGAATAGAGAGAATTTTGAGAAAGTCATAGCCAAACTAAATTTTAGGTTGTATTCACAATCTAGATGGAAACACTGGAGAAACATTTTGCTTTGTCCTTCACTGGTGTTCTTTCCTGGATTGTATCCTGTACTTGAAATTGTTTTCTCCTTTTGGAAGTGCTGGTCTCAGCAGGCAACCTTAATAGCATACATGAGAAAACACCTTTAGCATTCAGGCAGCAGAGTTTACACTCATGCAGAGTAATTTCCTTATCAAGAAAGTGATAGGAACTCTGGTGATTTTTTTTTTTTTTTCCACAACAGCGGTTATATCTGGAGAATAAACAAATCTAAGAGAGTTAATTGCCATAGAAGACAGTACTGCCTCATCTTCCCTTCCATTCCCCCAGAGAGCCTCTGAGCCTTGTCAGTGAAAGACCATGCAATGGGACTGGAACCTTCCACATGAAAGTCACCGGATTCCCAGACTCATGAGAGCTGTGACCTAGCTCAACCACATTTGAACCCAGAACTTGTTTGGCCACAGGATGATGTCATCAGGTAAGAATATGATCCATGGTGTACCTGATGTGAAAAGCTTCAGGAGAAACTCTGACAATTTAAAAAGACAACCTGACCCCAAAATGGGCACTTATCCAAAGGAGAGAGGCAAATGGCCAAAAACATGTATGGAAAGATGTTCTGCAGTATTAGCTATCAGAGAAATGCAAGTTAAAGCCACAGTGAGATACCAAGTCATACCTGCTAGGATGGCTATAATCAAAAAGACCAATGATAACACACATTGGTGAAAATGAAGAGAAATTGGAACCTTCACATAGTGCTGATAGGAATATAAAAGAGTGGGTGCAGCAGCCACTTTGAAAAAGTCCTCAAAAGTTTAAAAATAAGTTACCATGTGACCCAGTGATTCCACCTCTAGGCATATGCCAAAGAGAATTTAAAACAAATGTCCACATAAAATCTTGCACACAAATATTCAGCAACATTATTTGCAATGACTCAAACATGGAAATAGCCTAAATGTCCATCAGCTGATGAATGGACAAACAAAATGGATTATATCTATACAATAGAATAAAACGGGATGAGCTACTGATACATGCTACAACATGGACAAAACTTGAAAACAAGGGGCTGGGGTTGTGGATCAGTGGTAGAGCGCTTGCCTTGCATGCATGGGGTACTGGGTTTAATTCTCAGCACCACATAAATAATAAAATAAAGGTATTGTGTCCATCTACAACTAAAAAATTTTTAAAAATCTTGAAAACATTCTGCTGCGTGAAAGAAGACAGATATAAAGGTTATGCATTGTATAATACCCTTTATATTAAATATCCAGAATAGGCAAGTTCAGAGACAGAAAGTATAACACTGGTTGCCTAGAACTAGGGGTTTGGGGACAAATGGCAGAGGTGATTGCTAATGGGTATGGGATGTCATTCGGGAGTGATAAAATGTTCTAAAATTGATTTAATGATGGTTGCGCAATTTTGAGAATACCCTAAAATCCACTGAATTGTATATTTTAAACAGATTTAATTCTATACCATGTGAATTTTATCTGAATAGAGCTGTTATTTTTTAAAAAGTTTTAAAATAAATCATAGATTTTAGAAAAGGCCATTTCCTTGGGTGAGAAAAAGTTGTGAGAATGTTTGAAGTTTTCAACAAGGAGTTTCAAATTTTGCTAGTACTGCCAAACAGAAAACTGGGGTGTTGCATGTCATGAGACAGAAAACCACTGACATCAAAGCTAAGTGCCATTGCTGTGTCTGTCAGCTCCACTAGCCCTCAATCCATTCCTTTCCTCAGGATTCTCACGGGATGCTGTTCCCCTCCAGGATCAAGCACTGTTGATATTGTACTTTGACACGTAAGCATTTCTGGGGACTCTTACCTTAGGCCTGGCTTCCTTGGCTTGTTTCTTTTCCCAAAGCATTAAAAAGTGAAAATCTCAGAAGCAGCACTTCTTTCATGGCATTTGTTTAAAAAGGAAAGGGAAGGACTGTAATCATAGGTTATGCCTATTGCCCTTGCAAAGCCAGTACCTTTTGTCCCATCACCCCAAGCATTCTCAAACTCCCTTGCTGGCATTTAATACTCACCACTTCCAAGGAATGATAAGTTTGCTATGAGCTGCCTTAGTATCACTTGGTTTAAATTTTTGGTGCATTTTAACCCTTTCATTCCCTAGTCAAGAACTGGTGAGTCACTGGGCAATTTGTCATTCCGGAAAGTAAGGGACAGTCATCTATTGTTGAATTACATCCTATATAATGACTTATCCAAGTGCAGAACCCTGAACTGAAAGAAGCAGGGAGCCCACAAGCTAGTATGTTTAACGTCCCAGCCCCAGTTCTGCCAGGTCCCCATTCAGCTGGATACACAGAGTGGTCCGAAGTCCTGCTTTTCCGGGAGCTCCTGTTATGAAACAGAGCTTGACAAACAGTGATGGAACTATCTGTAATTTAAATAGACTACAAAGATGAGAGTTGCTAAAGTAGCTAAACCCAAGCAGTTCTCCAGGAGGCCTTGTCATCCATGCACTGTTCTCTGTGTATCATGGAGTGGTAATTGAAATCATTACTTCAAGCAGAGCGAGGGGCAAAGATAGCTGAAATCCTGCTGTTCCCAGGAGAGCAGGGAAATTTTAGAGAGCACTGGAGTGGGGGTTTTCCAGGATCACCCTGACCTATTTTATTCTCCTCTGCTCACTTTTGAAACTGGATGGCAACTGATTCATTTTTTTCAAACACAAAATAGGAGCAAATAATTTCTCTTTGGTCTCTCTCTGTCTCTCTCTCTCTCTCTCTCTTCCTTTTAACATTCAATATTCAGTTTTGTCCTCAAGAGGAAAACCTGTAAGTAACTTGTGTCTTCCTAGAAGACACAGTTGATCACTTGAAGAGCTACTTCAGGGATCCAGAGTTAACTGTTTCCATAAATAATAAGCTGAGCATTTTAATGCCCACTCCCTGACCAAGGTTCTATCCTGTTATGGCAGGCCACCAAGAAAATTACAGAATAAAGTGTGCTAAGAGAAAATGATATGGGTGCTTTAAAACTTGACCATAATTTTGTGACAGATAAAATTTATGCCTTACAATTTTGTCCCTCCTCTGCAGTTATTAAACTTCAGTTTAAGGAGGTTAAATTGCTAAGAATCCTGCATTTGTTATCTAAGTGTGTATGCGAAGAAAATGTGTCCATTCAATGAAAAATAAAGTAAATCAAACATTGGACACTATGTTGAAATATGACAAAATAAGTCTTAACTAAAATATTTTTATGGCTTTTTAGTTGTGCAAATCCTAGGAGAAGGGAATTACCTTAAGCAAAATTATTGAGTACTTGCAATCTTAAGATGCTATTCCTGAGTTGGGGGTGTAGCTCAGTGGTAGTACACCCATTTAACATGCAGAAGGCCTTGAATCTCATCCCCAGCACACCACACACACACTAAAAGTATTCCTGAACTTATTTTTAAGATTATTTGTGCATAATTTGAGACGTTAATTGTTTTAACAAATTCTTCAAAGTTGGTAAAGAGTTATAACTTTTGTATAAACTGAACATATAAACATCTGCAGTTCAGTTTTACAATTTACTTCAGTCTTTAATTTGCCACTGCCTTTCATAAGAATTTATGATTAAAATAAAATAGATTCTGTAGAATTTCAAAGGGATTGTTGCTTTTGTCTCCCTTCCAAAAGCACACTTCTTATTGAATATTCTGAATATTCCTGTGCTGGTATTAGACGTTTTCCAGAGATTATTTCTATCTTTGGTTCTTCTTTGTCAGGTTTCTTTGTTCAAAGTGAAGAGTTTCTGAGGAGAACAATACAAGTATTTCACTCTTGGAATGTTATGGGACTGTAGCTAGAATAAGCGGGAAGCATCTCTATCAGAGAGAGGCCAGCTTTAAAACCAGAACACCAAGAAATAAGAGGGGCTTCTTAGGTCTTCAAATTAATGTTCCTTCTTTCTCTTGTTTACTTCCCTTTCCATCTTAATAGCTGCAACATACAGTAGCAAACCAATCTTTCTCTGCATGCCTTTATATTACATATTCTTGAAGATGGATGCAAGATTTTTCTGGAACATAGCTAAAAGAAGTCATTAAGTAGTGAATGGACAGTGATTTTTAAATGCCACTTTTCTATACTACACATAATATTTTTTATTAAATTAAGCTACAATGTTTGCGTTTTTATGTTATCTGTTTTTAAAATGTTTGAATTCAAGTGGAATATAAGTTTGGAAAGGCAAGTTGGACCCAGTTTTGTTTATCTTGAAGGAGGCCTACCAGAAACTCTCCAGGAAGTCTACTGAATTATTTCAGTGTTAGTTTATTTCCATTAATAAAATAATTATTAATGGCAGTCACGTCGATGTGACCATGGCTCAGAGTAGTTCACAGTGTTAATGGGATGAAGTGACCCAAAATACTTTCTTAGGACAGGGAGTCAGGTTGCAGAGTCCTTGCTTCCCATTTACCACCTGCATCTATAGTAGTCATCAACTCCCTCTAAGGTTCAATTTTCTATTCAGAAAGATGGTTATAATAGTATATATTTAATCTTATTTCTGTAAGTATTAACTGTGATAATGCATATAAAATGCTCAACGCAGAGGCTGGCACATTTTAAGTGCTAAATGAATGCTACCTACCTCTATGATGACCAGAAATAATTCTGGTCGGTTAGGAACTGAGACTTTTGGAATGGGATGCCTGTGCCTTAGTTTCCTTATCTGTAAAAATGGAGTAATTGTGTATGTATCCCAAGGTTGTTGAGGGGATAAGAGGGTTAAGGGAGAAAATAGGACCTAGTACACTGCAAGTGAGACAGGCAAGCTAACTCTCAGTCCTGTGGGGTTAACAGACACACCACAGATTTACCAGAATATTAAGAGTTAAAAAAGGCGGGGGGGGGGCGATTTTCAGGGTCATGGAATTAAGATAAAACACCAGGAGACGGGAGGTTGGAAGGTCAGCTTAGCCTTCTGGGACTATGTGGTCAGCAGAAATACCAAGAAGCTAGAGCCAGACCAGACAAAGTCACTAAAATGAAACCCACTGGGACAGGACAATAGTCTGCCCCTGTTCTGAAAATAATATCAGGGGTCGTCCCAAAAGATGAGCAGAAACCTCAGGTGGCAAGGGGCAAACAGATGGTAATAGGAAATGGAACATGAAGAAAAGCACAGGCACAAGTTAGACCCCACCTCCACGTGTGATGACATTAAGACAGTGTCCTGCCTATCCCGTGGGAGCTGTAGAAGCTTAGAAACTGTGTTCTTTGCTTGAGCCAGTCTGACATTCTCTCTGTCTAGCAGAAGACGCCATTAAAGAGCCTTATTACTGCTACTTGTGCATCTGCCTGCCTGTGCTGGTAGAGAGCACAAGAGTCCACCACACTGGTAACACAAGCACTTAGTGAGTGATGATTATAATAACGATTATTGCTAGAGCAAGGAGGAAAGAGAACAGAAGCTAAAGAAATACGGTAAACTAATTTTCTGATATCAAGGTGTACATCAGTGACATACATATTTTTAAAACCAAATTTTCAGTGTATCCCTTTGGTTCTTGCTTCCCCTGATAACTTAAAACAAAATTAAACTTATTTCTGAAAGGCTGTCCGTGTTTATGTGAAACCTCATCAACAGCCAGAATGAACAAGAATGAACAAGTTCCTGTTAGTAAATCTGGGTTCTTTTTCACTGATTATGAGTAAAACAATGTGAATTGCTTCAAGGCAACTGGTGTTCTTTTCCTTAAAGCATTTTTCTGTTTATTAAAATAAAAAAAATTGTTCATTGTTGAGAATTCACAAATACTGAAATGAAGAAAAGAATCACCCATATCGAAGAATCATCCAAATGAGGAAAAGAATCTCTTGGAGATTACAGATGACTAATTTCCTTGTGTCTCAGTTTATTCCTCTGAATAATGGAAGGTGAACAGGTCAATGTCCATGATCAAGGACTGAGAGATGGAACTTCTCTCAATGTGACATTTAAAAGTGTTGGTTTTAGATTTTAATTAAGTTGCCAAAAAATATTATGAACTTCTGATATTTTCCTATGGATGAGATACTTGGAGTTGGCCCTTTTAGAAGTGAGTGTTTATTTTTCCTACTGTCTAAAACCCCTCACCCCAGTTCTGCACTGTTAACAAGGATGTAACCTCTATCTCTCTTTTCTACTGGAAGTTCTTGTCTGAATTCTGTCATATGAATATTCGTGTGTCCATTTTGAAAAGGAGAAATTACCTCTTTGGTCATTAATAATATGTCTGCTCATTGTGCTGGATAAATTTTCACGATTCATCTGCCAATGTTTCCCTGGAAGGTCATTCTGGCTACCTTGCTAAGCTTTGCGTTTGTTCCCTAACAAATAATTGCTCTTGCTAAATCATTTGCAAATACTGATGCTTAATGCTCTTCTACTAATCATCCATTCCCAGTTTGTCATGAGAATATTTCTGAATCCAGAGTTTAGTCCTTGCCTTCCCAAACACCCCGCTTTTCAGTCTAGGGGAAAATATTTCAATCCTTATCAGGGACTCTCCCTGTTCACCTCTCATCATACAGATGAGCAAAATGAGACTCAATGAAATTAGCCAGTGTTTCAGAGCTGGTGGATGCCAGAATCAGGATTAAAACTCATCTCCAGATGCTAAGTCCACATCTGGTATTCGTTTACTCTGCCATTATCCTAGTGTTTTTCTTCTCTGGTGCTGCTGAAATCCAATTTACCATTCTCCATAGAAAACATTTCCTTTCCCCTTCTCTTTTTAATTAAGTACACACTGGTGCTGACATCAGAAGGAAATGCATGATTTTCTTTGGTAACTCTGCTATTTTACCATCGTACATCATGCTGAGGGTGCTTTATAAGTTTAATGGAAATGTGGGCTTCCTTTAGTAAGGATAGCTATGCAGAATCATGGCCCAAAAAGTCTGTGACCTGAAACAAATCAACTGTATCTACAGAAACACTAAATGAAGAGTCAAGGTAAAATAATAGCCAATCAGTGGGGTATGGTGGAACCACCTATAATGCCAGCTACTGGGATGCTGAGGCAGGAGGACTGCACATGGGAGGTCAGCCTCCACAATTTAGCAAGATCCTGTTTCAAAACAAAAAGTAAAAATGGCTGGCTAGTTCAGGGCCAGAGGGCCTCTAGGTTCAATTCCCAGCACCATAAAAGCAAACACAGATACAAAATAACAGCCAAGAAAAAACAACCCACAATCTTACTAGTATCCCCAGGTTTTCTGGGAATCAACAGTAGCCATGGCTCTTTTCTGCACTTTTCTCTTCTTCCTTCTTTGACCGGAGTGATGCTGTGCCCATCCTTATCAACCTCTAGATTTAAAAAGTTGATGATCAATTTCCACTGAATGGGAATGGTCAATAACTGTGTGTGTGCACGTCTGTGTTTTCCACTTAAAAATAGACTTCTACTTTCCATTTTCTTAATTCAAAGGGAGTAGTTTTAGACAGGGGATTTGCAGCTACGCGGCATACCTGTAAGCATGCTGAGTAGCATGTCTTCAGATGATGAAATGCTTCCTGATGCCTTATCAGAATAGATAAAAATTAAAACTGACATGAAGTATGAATCAAAAATTATTACTAGCAAAACATCAAGGACCTCCATATTCCCCCCTGTTTTCTGCTGCTGCCTTCCAGTCTCTCTAAAACATAATGATTTTCACTGACTATAGACTCTTACTGAACTTTTCACTACACCACTTATTTGAATTTTTAAATCTTTAATGAGTATCCCACTTAGTTTAAAATCACATCAACATCAAACAGTAATCATTTTGTAGCTAATATTCTTAATAGAAGAGACCCAAGGTACTTTGATAGGTAAGCATCACAAGATAAAATCAACAAAGGAACAATTGAGCTCTTTAACAATACCAGTAATTTAAAGTTGGAAATCAAAATTAACCGAAAACAGAATGGATTTTATTGGCTTTGAAGTGAAAATGTGTTTTTCTTTATTTCCCTTTTATATTTCTTGTTTGGAATGGAAGTTTTTCCCCAGTTAGGCTTTATAGAACCAGAGCAAGTTTACAGAATGAAAATAATGACATTGTTTAACAAAATTGAACCACTGGACCAAACACAGTAAGAAAGTACTTGGCAAGCCGTTCTTGGATAATTACAGACTTCTTTCTGATGAGCTGCATTTAAAGTGCACATTGATTAGAGAGGGAAATGTGTAAGCAGACTTTTAATTTTTTTAAATTTTATTTTACTATGGATTGTATGTAGTTCAGTTAGTGCTTAAAAAGCAAATCTTCATCAGAATTTTAGTTTTTTTGACCCAGATGTAATCTTACAGGGAAAGTTTCTTGCCTTTAGAATTTGGTTATTTTGCAAATTTTTGTAGGAAGTCTGTACTTTTGTTCAGAGAATCATGATCTAGATTTGCATTTGTAATACAGATTTATAGCTTTTAACAGTTTGACTTTATAAAGTCACTTTCTCTCTTTGAATTCCAATTTAATCAAGTATAAAAGGAGAAAAAAATTTATGTAACCCATAAAGCTAATATAAAATACAAATGAAATGATGTATATCAAAGAACTGTCACACTGAAAGCATTAAAAATGTAAGGTATTTTCATTATTAGTGTCTAAATTAAGCTTCTCATTTTGCAACTGAGCAAACTTTCATCTCTTGATTTCAACAAACTTTCCAGTAAACTAAAGCTTCCTCAGCTCCACCTAAAATATTATGGGATATTAATATTAATACTAAAATATTCATTTTGGAAAATAAGAGTTTTCTATGTGAATGGAAAGATAATATCTGACACTTATCTCTGGATCTCCTTTCAGAGTTATATTGTATATGTACATAACTCAAGGCTTTAGAAATTATACAGCAGATATAATTAACACAACATGAATAAATACTTTAAAAAATATTTTTGTGATAATGTCCAATTGTATTTTGACATCTCTATTAACTTTAATCATGTAGAATTGGATTTAACTTATATTTATTATAATATATTGTACCTTAAATAAGTAGGATGCAAAGGGAAAGCTTTGTAGTGCATTTCAAGGACAGGTCTATGTATTCTATTAAATCCTAATAATGCAACAGAAATATGACTTGTTCAGTTTTTTTTTTAATTATTTGGAACCGAAAATCCTTCAAAGGTTATTTATGGATTTTCCCCTCTATATTAAATTCCTGTCTTGGTGCAATGTTTATAGGTCTTGAATACATTTTCTATTGAGTTACCTTTGGGTTTGTAGAATAATCAAAGTTCTCTTTATAGTTTTTACTTCATTTCTTTCATGAAGACAGACTTCCTGAGATAGATATTGAAAGGCTGGTACTGGAATTGAAAAGGATCCATAAAAATTCAGTTCTGGGTCTTCAGACTCCCAGTAATGTAAACTCTTTAGGCAATGCCACCCATATTCCAGAGTGAACATATCGCCAAGGGATAGGAAACCACTGTGTACTTGTGTACTGCCCGCGACAATGAGCACAGGGCTGGCATCTGGTGTTTGCTTAATAGATGTTTGTGATTGACAGTTGAGTTCACTGTCCCAAGTTTGTACTTGAACTTGTGCTAATCCCTCAAGATATTTTAGATTTCTTAGTTATAGGCAGTCCACATATTTTTGCAGATAAAAAGTATGATTCTGTGTATGAGCAGCGTGTAGGCGATTCAAGTTCACAGCACGGGCATCATCAAGAAGGCCTGATGAACTCATCAGTGACACATCAGATTCTTACAGTGATTATTATTCCATCCAGCCATTCCACAGGTCTTTACTGAGTATCCAGTTTTGTGTCAGACCCACATTAGGTGAAGAGTATGAAATCACAGGTTAGAAGAGGAGAGGCATTCAAAGCAAAGATTACCTATTTCTGTGTGTGTAGGGGTTCTGTGCTAAAGGATGGGGAACTTTACAAAAGGCAGGAATAATTGGACTGGATCTTGAAGAGAGAATAAAGTTTTACCAGGCAGAAACATGTCACAGGTTCAAAGACAAGAAAGAGAATAAGCAAGATAATAACAACACACAAACCAGAAGACAAAAACCAGAAGAAGGTGCTTATGGACAGGGAAATGAAAAAGCCTGACTTAGGAAGGATTGAGTTCTTAGCCTGAATTGTGTTCATGATATGTATGGAAGTGGTGGGGGTTGGGTAGGGGGTGGTCAAGAAAGAGAACTTGGGTCAGGAAAAATGTTATGTCACGTGGGTATAATTTTGTAAGGAGGAGTCAACATGACTTTTGGATTATTGCCCACCATGATCAGTTTTTACTTTTGAGGCAATCACTCTAACTCTGGGACAAAGTTTTCATTGTACTAGAAAACCAACCAACAAACAAAAACATGCAGAAGAGGGACCGGGGAAGCAGTCATTGAAAAGATCTCTCCTGGAATGGCAAAGCCTGATGTCTCTGCCTGAAAACTCAGCCAGGTACCCCTCCAGAAGCACATTTTGAAGAATTATTTGGCTCCTATTTCCAGGCTAGAGTGGCAGAAATGGAGAGAAGTTGTTTTAATTTCTTTTCTTTAATTTCTCCTTCCTGAAAACTTGTCTGTAGGTTGGAGAAAACAAATTAAAATTCCATGAATTACTTTCTTTGAGCTCTTCCTTTAGACTGCAAAGATCAATTTCTTATAGCAAGATGGAAGCAGAAAACATGCAAATCTTGCTGGAGAAAACACCATCAGATTGTAAAACTGATTTGCATGAACAGAAAATCTAATTATCTACCTTAATCTCAGTTCTGAACACATATTTTACTTTACTTTTATGAACCATGAGTGGTTTTGGCAAGCTCTATGACAAAATGATATCTGGGTATATATGTTAAGCTTTTAAATGAACATATCGAAAATTGAAGTCTTAGGTTAATAAATTACATGGAAAATTGCTATCACATTATATTATCTTTTACTGTATTGGCAGGAAGGCTAGTGAGAGAATTATAGCCAAAATGATGTAATGAAATGGAAAGTTACAAGAATAGGTAAAAATAATATCAATCTCCTGATACAGTGAACACTAAGAAAAATGACTCAGGTTACTCAGGGTACTCCCCAGGCACTGTGTGTGTGTATGTGGGTGTGCATGCACATGTGTGTATGGAAAGATAAAGAGATAAAGAGAGAGAGAACATGTGTCTTGAGGTCTGTGATGTTAAACAGTCATTCACTACTGGAGGCAAATGAGGCCTAAAAGATTGAGGCATGAAAGAAATGGCACTGGACCTTGTTTTTCTTTGTGTTAAACAGACAGGAGCAGTGAGAGGTTGAAGGCAAAGGAGATAGCAAGGGTTGGGTAGTAACAGCCAGGGATGGTTCATCACAATGGAATGGGATTAACTGAAAGAGGTCAAGACCGAAGCTTAATCTTTTCACAGGGGTAGAGCAGGAGTTGATTGACAGGGAGGTTGTACAAAGTCACCCAAAGTGGAGAAGCTCCAAAGAAACACCCAAGAAAGTGTAGACATGTGTAATAGATGGAAACCAGGCAGATTTCTGGGTGGGATGGGCAAGAAAGCATGGAGGAGAGTGCCATGGAATGGCGGATAAAGCAGAACAAAGGGCTGCAGAGGGCATCCTGTAGCAGAACCCCACCATCACCTTGGATGGGCAAGGATCCTCCCACTGGACTGGTCACAGGGAGGACGTGGCTTCATTTAGAATGAACTGAAGTCCTAAGATCAAGCCAGAAGGTCAGAAACCAGATTAAAAAAAAAAAAAAATCAAAACTGACCTTTAGGTAGATCTTGCAATCTATATAATTTACTGCTTTTCCCCCCAAGTGCCTGGAAGAACAGATGGAATACATACAAATTCTGTAGTATTTGGAAAATGAAAAACTGGACTATTAGAACTGGAGAATAGGTCAGAATTTGTTGATCAATAAGTTTATTGTGATGCTGGGGCCCAGAGGGCCAGGCTAGTTTTTCTGAAGTTTTTTCCCTGCTTAAAGTTGGGGTGGCTTGGGCTGAGAAAGTTGGATGGGATCAGTCCAGGGCTGTACAGAACCAGAGAAAAGGGATAAAGCTGAGAAAAAACATGGAGAAAAACTGCATCTGTCACTGTGCCTTTCCTCTGGACTCTCTACCTGTTTCCTCCCAAATCTCTTCTACATGGTTATATCTCTCTTCATAATTATCTGCGACTTCTATTAGTTATTTAAGTACATTGTGTTTCCAAGCATCTGAGCATGGGAGATAGGTAAGAAAATAATACAAGAGGGGAAAGAATTTTATGAGGAGAAGATAAGTAATTCTTGTCTTGATAAATGTAATCTAATTCATGATGGGAAATGTCTTACAGAATTTACAAAATACATGTCTGCAGAAAATAAAAAGTGTCTGTGTGGGAGGTTTCTACGTATTTCCCAGCATATTGAGAAAGCAATGGAAGACATTCATGTGCATTGATAGACTTTTTCCAAAGGGATGATCTTAGAAGAAAACAATCCATAGAATGTGAAATGTAATTCTTCAATAATATCACCAAAAATGTTATAAAAGAGTAAAGGTGGAGAGAAAGTGAAGGGTGGGAGTTACAGGAAGGCTGAGAAACTGTAGGGTCCTTGGGAACTATACGGTTTAGTGTAGGATGCACTTTGGCATGAAGGAGGAGGCCCTAATATATTAAAATCAGAAGACCCACAGTTTGGGCAAATAGGAGACTATTGGAAATAAAACAAAAGACCTGATCTGTGTAGTGATTTGGAGGGGAGAAGGAAAGGTTTTGAGATAGAATGTTTGTGATGGTACACTCAAAGAGTTTTAATATGAAAGACAAGGTGAATGAGAGGGCATAATGTAGGAGCAGTTGGAACGAATGGCGATTTCCAAAGGAGATGACCTGAAGAAAGTTCAGCATGGGTTAAAACTTAAGAAATGGAATCCCCGTGAAAACAAGGCTCATTTTATCTTGAAAATTCAGCCTCTGAACTCAGGAGATTGTGAAGGTTATGGAAAGAACACAATATTAGATCAGTGCATCTTTGGATCCACCCATCTACCAGAATTTCCTGTGGAGCTTTAAAACAAACATAGTTCCTTGTGTTTCCACAGAATCAGAACCTCTAGCTGTATAGGGGAAAGGTGAGCAAGGTAAATATATAATGTTTTAAAAGAAACCTTTCCAATAAATCTAATGCATTAATCTATTATTTGACATTAAGAAAATATTTTACAAGACCTTCTCCTAACCCCAAGTTAAGAGGCACAGCAGCAAATAGCATTAAGAAAAGAGACTTAAAAACAAAACAAAGCAAAACAAAAAAGCAGACTTTCATGTGTCTCACTTCCTGCATTTAAATAGGTCATGAAATTATTCCTTCTCCATAATGTTTTCTTAGATTGACCAGTTATCATATTCAGAGAATCAAAGAGTTTGTGGCTCTTGCAGATTCTTTCTATTTTAATAGGTAATTTTTTCTACTAGGTCCACTTCAATATTGATTAATAGTAAAAATGCATTTTTTATCTCACAGAATTACTAAGTCTATAGAGTATTCTGGCAGGAGTGGGGAGGGGGAGTGTTCTTTATGATAGATGGATTTGTTTCACAACCTGTATACTTTTCCATTAGAGCCTGTCATGGAAATACTCCTGTATGTATCACACACATCAGTGGCTGCAAATAAAATGAAGCCTAGCATGTGTTACTGTGGAATTGGACCAGGTTTGTTTGACACTGCTACACTCAAAGCCATTTGTTTCAGTTCCCACTTAGGTGCCAGATAAAATAATTTTGAGTGCACTTCAATAGAGATAGCCCTCCTTATAAATTTAGCATTTACTGAGGGATCCACTTTCTATGCATGCATGAAACTGCACTGTTTTCTTTGAGCCCAGAGATCCCTGGCAGAAGTGACAGCTGGTGCCTTGGGATGAAGCTGTAATTTCATTGCACAGCATCTAAGGCTGGAAATGGAACTAGCAAACCACAAATGCCAAAAACATCATAAAGAAAAATGTTCCTTAGGAAGTACTTTCCAGTTTCTGAGCAATCAATTATTCCCTAACCTACATACTGACTTGTATGAATTAAACAGCCTAGGAAATTCATTTAATTAAGCAGGCACTTATGATAAAATGAGATGCTTTCCCTCTTTAGCAAGAGATATCTTTTGTATATTTTCCTCTGGCTCACATCCTTACTCTTCATTGTGTATATTCTTAGGTCTTCTTCCATTTCTTCAAATCTTATAAACAAGGACTCTCAAGCAAGTATTCAGAGTGAAATTGATGGTCTCCAATGTTCTTTCCCGTTTGGAATTTTTCTCATCTTTTTAAAAATTTTTACAGACTGTTTGATTCTTTGTACACAAATGGGGTACAACTTTTTGTTTCTATCATTGCATATGATGTAGTGTCACTTCATTCATGTAATCATACATGTACACAGAGTAATGATGTCTGTTTCATTCCACCAGCTTTCATACCCCTGCCCCCTCCCCCCCTCATTTCCCTCTCCATAATCTAAAGTTCCTCCATTCTTCTCTTACCCACCCCCACTCACCCCCATTACGTATCTTCATCCACTTATCAGGGGAAACATTCAGCCTTTGTTTGTTTTGTGGGGATTGGCTTATTTTATTTTGTGGGGATTCACTTATTCTAGTAATTAGAGACATGCAAATTAAAACAACTCTAAGATTTCATCTTACTCTAATTAGAATGGCTATTATTAAGAACACAAGCAATAATAGGTGTTGGCATAGATGTGGGGAAAAAGGCACACTTGTGCATTGATGCTAGAGTTGCAAATTGGTGCAGCCATTCTAGAAAGCAGTTTGGAGATTCCTCAGAAAACTTGAAATGGACCCATCTTTTGACCTAGTTATCCCACTCCTTGGTTTATACCCAAAAGACTTAAAATTAGCATACTACAGTAACACAGCCATATTAATGTTTTTAGCAGCTCAATTCACAATAGTTAGATTGTGGAACCAACCTAGATGCCCTTCAACAGACGAATGGATAAAGAAACTGAGGTATATATACACAATGGAATATTATTCAGCTATAAAGAAGAATAAAATTATGGCATTTGCAGGTAAATGGATGGAATTAGAGAAATTTTCTCATCTTGTTATGCCTTTTCTCCTCCCTCTTCAAGAACTAAAAGAGTGATGTTATCTGTGGGGTTCCAGACTGGTTCTATTGTCAAAGCCCCAGGAAGACAGACTGCTCAGGAAGTTTCCTTGGGTATGGCTTTTGTGGAGGAAAAGCAGAGCTTTACTCTCTCATTTTTAGTCCTGTTAGTTGCTAATAGCACCAAACTGAGCACAGGTCAGAAGGACACCCGTTGGTGCTTGTCAGAACTGACTGGATGGGGAGCAGAGGAGAGCAGAGAAGATTGAATTTGCAGGTCAGCTCTACACTTCTAGAAGAACTTGCTGACTCTGGTCAGACCTTTGGGTAGAAGGAAGTATCTAGGATTCTTGAGAAGATTTCCCTGTAAAAATGTAAGACAAAATTACATAACTAGAATTTCTACCTTCCATGAAGTCATTGTGGGCATATTTTCTCCTGCTGAAATGAATATGTGTTCATTTAAATGAAAGATATAAATACAATGGAACCATATAAACATGGATGAAACTTAAGAATTAGAAGTCAAGGAGGAGCTAGTAGCAGGGGAGATCATTGTAGAAAAATTTCATTCGGGAAACAACCATGTTTAAGTATTAATCCACACACTCACTGACTTAATTGGACATTCCTTCACAGGTTGCTACAAACCAGAGTTCTGTTTACATTTCCCTAGCCTAGAAAGACAAAACATAAATATTAATATTATACATTTATGTAGCACACTCTCTGAGATGCCCAAAATACTTGTGGCATTATCTAATTCATTAATTTCTAGAAATTTTCAAGTACTATTAATTTCTTTTGCTATGAAAAAACATTTGTTGACTTTTTAAAAACAAGACTCCGTTTAGCAAAACCAACCCAGAGTTTAAAAACAGAATGTGAATCATGGTGAGAAAGGAATTCCACAATGATATGGAAAACAAGGAAAATAAAACTCCAAGCCAGGGATGCTGGTGTTTGATCTGCTCCCCAGGTATGTGGAAAGCATGTTCTTTATTTCTCTCTCTTCTTTTTTTTTTAAGTTGTTGATGGATCTTTATTTTATTTATTTATATGTGGTGCTGAGGATTGAACCCAGTGCCTCACACATGCTAGGCAAGCACTCTAACACTGAGCCACAATCCCAGTCTGGAAAGCATGTTCTGAGAATGTTTATGAGCATACTGGTGTGATACTAGGTAACTCCTTCAAGTCACTGACTACCCTGAAGAACAGTCCTAAAATGTTTACCAGGACAAAGTTCATGTCAATTTAATTGTCAGTCCCTTTCCCTGTGAATATAGTGTTGAAGGGATCTCTCTGTGATCAATGCTTTGAGCTTCTGGAGGGATTGTACAGATTTACTGAACACCAAATGCAGAAAAATAACAAAGGGACTGAACTAGGACCTGCTTTAGAGACCATAGCAAAATTTTCCATTGTAAGTTTCCATTGGAAGGCATTATATTTATAGATTCTTTGGTAAAGCACTTAATAAATATAGAAATTGGCTGCTAATGTAATAGCATATTATTCAATTTCAGGACTCCAAAAATTATACAATCATCTTTCCAAGTGAGGCTAAGAACATTTACATAGTTTTAGTCACTGGATTTAAAGCATGTGATGGAGATCTACCTGGAATTCTGGAAAACAGAGGATTAAATAATAAAGTTTACGTTATTCAGCCCTCTTGTTGTGGTGCAAATGGAAACTGCTCACTTTGGGAGCCTGGGTTGTGTTATGTTGGATCACTGGCTTGCTTTGGATAGAACTTGGAGGTTGTTGTCTTTCTGCACTCCTGAAGCAGCCTTCCTCTAGACCAACACAAGGTCCTCTCAATCTGTCAGGACCACACTACAGAGAACAGTCCTCCAGAGGACCCCAGGTAAAGTTTGTCTGTACTATACTGCTGGTGATCAAAACCCTGGCAATCAATAGGATTTATTTTCTACAGGATAGATTCTGCTCCAGAACAAGAATAGACAACAAAAGAAGGCTCTAAAGATTATGCAAAATTGCTCATGGTGAAAATCTCTCTTTATATGCTAGGACCGTAAGAATTAGGAATTTGGAAGCAAGCAAAACAAATTCTCCCATACTATTTGCAAAGAAACTGTGTCCTCAAAATTCCTCTCTTCATTTAGAAAAACACAACGACAAAAACTCAGACCCAGAGTTTATGCATTTTGACTGTTACTGATTCTGCATGATAACTGACCACTGGGACATGGACAGAACATGCATTAGACTGTGGTCCTTAGTTTTGGTTTTAACAGAGGAACTAGTAAGGAAAAGAGCATTACTCATCAGTGGCCATATTTGGCAAAGCAAATCTTCCCCCCCAACCTCCCATTATCATTTATCCTGATAGAGCTGTGACACAGACCAGATGTCATTCCAAAGTTAAAATTACATTGTTTTCATAACAAAGTCAGCTTACCTCACTCTTAACTACATCACACTAATGTTCCTCTGTATTCTGTCATGGAGAGGGTGAGTTAGATCTTTCCAGAGGCCTTGCCAAGCACAAGCTAACAGAAGAGTTAAGATTTTTCTCGGGGTACTCACTAGCTTACAGCCTGCATATCTATGTACCTCTCTGCAGCCTATAGAAGATTTCAAGGTCTTATGACATAAAGCACCCTTTGATTTCTTTGATTCCTGGAAGAAATTACAGATCTTAGTTCCCATGGTAGGTACAGGATTTCATTGTAGGTATGGCTGGTGATGTTATTGGTTGGAGTCTTATCATTATTTTCTTGACCCTCCTTCTTGGGTCAAGGTCACTTGAAATTAATATATGGTTCTAATACTTAAGGGTTTCATGTGTATTATTTTTTTTCCATTTAACATCTAGAATTTAGAAGGTAATAATTCCCAATCGAGTGTCAGAATCTATATGGTTTTGACACATGTAAACCGTAATTCGAAAGGTTAGTCCTCCTTTCCCCTTATCTCTGCAGCAGTCCCACTTGCTATATCATCTTTATGGTCTTGATGCTTGGATTTGGAGCCCAAGAATCTTATAAGCAATAATGAAAACTCTTCTTAAGAGGAATCTCATGGTAAAATGTCATACAAGGACGTCCCTTGCTGACCAGTCACTCATAATTTTCAAACTTTTGCAGTGAGCCTGAAGAAAGAATTTTTCTTTTAGGTTTAGAGATTTTGCTTTACTTGACTTAATGCTTTTAATCATCTATGTACTATATTTTTATATGATAGATATGATTCCATATTTTGGAAAAAACTACTCAGATATTTATGTATAATAAAACCAGTGACTTATGAGCAAAATTAATAAAATAATCTTTTAGTTAGCATTTCTTTATTTCCACAGAACACTTTCCTCTGATTTTATTTACTTTTTTTCCCCTTAAAAGGTTTTTAAAGAACTCGTAAAAAGGTAAAAATTAAATCGTAAAACCAAAAGACACTCAGAAAGTGTCTTTTTTAAAAATAAAGACCCCACTCCCTCAAAAACAAAAGTGAAAATTATTCAAAATTAATATGTATCCTTCAATATTACTAATACAAGTAAGATAAATATTTCCCTTGTTTTTTGTTTTTGAGTCTGGAAAAAATTTTTTTGTTTTTCAGTTTCTTATGACTTAGTGAAATTATGACAAATTGAGGTCTAAACAGTATCTTCTACTTGTTTAATGCTTTGGCTCTATACCTGAAATTTATAGATTTATTATTTTGTGGTAAATTTGAAATTATATATTACTCCAAACCAGGGATTGGTTTTAGGGAGAAATGGGTTTTATTTGGGCAGAAATGGAAATTAGTTTGAACTAGATGAACAACCTCAGCAAAACAATATTGAGAACCACTGGTCTATGTTAAAGGTGGCATCACATTACCACTCTCCCCGAATGACTGCTTGATACTTTCCTAAGCTTTGTCTGTGGAACTCCAGACTTATAGGTTCTTGGAGATTCTGGCTTCAATTATGCTGACATAGACAAGGGGTCATATGATCAGGAACATCGAAATTCATCTGGTTGTAGAAAGTGCAGAACATATTGTACCTGAGCATGTACAGGTAGTGGCATGTATGTGACCTGCACCTTCTTCTGCCCTGCTATCTTTAGAGGATGGGTTTACATAGATTAGCTCATCACCATGGTGCAAACAACAAGGAATGAAAATGAATCCAATGTTGTCAACTCAGAGAATAGGTGAAAGGGTTTAAATTCTTATTGGGAACTGACTGTGATCATTTTCAGATGCTATTCCCTTCATTTCAAATATCTTTCTTCCAAGTTTTTACATGTCCAAAGCCTACTCAATTATTTAAGAAACAGATATAAGACCACCTTGTTCGCTGTGATTCATCATTCAAAACCCCTGTCTGATTCAACTTTGCATTTTTTGAAGAGAAGGGAAAAAAGTCATATGCTAACTGAATCAGATATATAATAATGGCCCTATATTTTATTTTTTTCCTCCTAAGCTAATGTCATATTTGTCATTCTAAAAAGCACTTGCAGAAATCACCAAGAGGCACGATATAACATTAGCAAGGTAAAAAGTACACTGGAGCTAAACCGTTTTCAGCCACACAAGCAGGCAGAAACTGACTTTATGGAGTGAATGGTGTTACGGCTCCTGAAGAGCCAATATGTCACTTAATTAAAAAGTCACTGTTCAAGAATTGCAATTACCCTTTGGTCTGAAAGCATGTGTTCATGACTAAGAAATTGTCTGTAGGCCCAGAAAGAATATATTGCTGGCTTTCCCAGCAGAAGCTAATGCCAACCAGAATGGTATCTACATAAGCAACTTCAGGCATGCTTTAAAAAGTGTCTCTGGGATGAGCCACATGACATGATAGGCTATGTTAAAGAACTCAGTGACTTTTTAGCCATGCTGTGCTTACAGTCCACTTAGATAGCAACATGGAATTGTTGCTTTAAGCCAACTGCTCACTGTCAATAAAACAAAGGGATGAATTTTAGGCAGCCTTCCCCTATTCTCCCCAACTGGACGATGCAGGTGCTGCTTTGCTCAGATCCCCTTCAGCATGTTTACTTGCAATTCCTTCCAAATGTCACTTATTAGAAACTCTGCATTTCTGATCCTAGAGGTAATAAACTTAGAGACACAGCTTTCATCACCAAATGGGAAGAGGCTCAATATGTATTCAGGGATAAATAAATTAAAAGGCATGGAAGAATGTGATTATGTACAGCTAGAGAGCTTCATTGTAGAGTATTTAGCAATCAGGCATTCTGTTCCCCCATAATATTGCACTACTACTGGTGTTTTCCAGTTAATGCGCACGGCCAGTAAAACCTAAACAGAAAATGTTCCACACCCATGAACTATTCTCAAATGCCATTCTGTAGTATGCCTGCTGCTAAAACTTCCATTAGTTGTCCAAAGGAGCAATAAGAATAGATCAGAGGAATCAGCCAAAAATACATAATTACAACATATGGAGAAAATCAACAGAAAATACATGGAAAATGATTAACTGATAAGTGCTGTGAAGGGGAGGGGCCTTCTTTTAATCTAATTACCTGTATGCATTCTCACACTGTAAGGGTTGAAAACAATTTTTACAAACCAAATTTAAGGGGAGAAAAAATGTAGAAAGATCTGTGTGTTCTTTAAATGACATTTAAAACACCCATACTTGCTTTTAAAAACCATTTGTTATGGTTACTATTCAGGCAGAATCCTTGAATGTCTGTTCAGAAAACATCTTAAATTTGGGGTGCATTTTTAAAGATTGGTTTAGGCTGCTACTTACTTCATAAGAATTGTGAAAACATTCCAGGTGAAATGTTTACAGAAAATTCAAAGACCAAAAAATTCCTATAAACCTGTAAGTATATTTTAATTGTATCATTCTCCCCTTGATCCTTTAAGAAAATCGACTACAGATTTTCAGAGTATCTTTCCTTTGTTAATGCTAGTTGAAAGTAATCACAATAACAACTATGTACCTCAGCTTTCAGCAGAAGGGACTGCACATTTGTGCCTTAGCTGAAGGGAAAACAACCATATGGACCCTGTTCTTAGCCAGTGCTCCATTAGCTAATTAAATTTACAAAGCCCAACCAGTGAGAGACCATGGATTAGCCCCATTTTAATGATTCCATCCCTTTGGCAGAGCTAATGTTGTCTTGCTTCAATGCAGATTAGAGAAGCTTGTCTCATTTTGAACAAGTCAGATGGGTTAGTCCAGTAGAAATTCTTGCAAATCCCATATGTAACTTTTTTACAAAGCAAAAAGAGAGGAAACTAATTTCAATATGCAATATATCCAAGATATTGTCATTTCAATACAAAATTGATATGAAATTTGTTAAGAAGATATCTCATGTTCTTTTTTCATACTAAATATTTGAAATCTAGTATGTACTTTTTAGTTTCAGGACCTCTTAATGTGGGTTAACCACATTTCAATTATTCAGCAGCTGCATATGACTAGTGGTCACCATAATGGACAGTGTAAGATTAACTGGTAGGATTAGGCACTCCATTATCTTTCTATCGTTCACACTTACAGTCTATTTCTAGTGTTCAGTACTTCACTGTCCATAACTGGATATTCGCCGGGCATGTAGACATTCATAATGAAAATTCAACCTGAAGATTGGAGAATAACAGCCAGCCTACTTCCTACTGTGGAAAAATCTATCACAGCTGAAAAATACATGAGGTAATATAGATGTTAATGAGCCCGACTTAGCCACTCTACAATTTATATATATTTTAAACATCATGTATGCCATAAATATGCACAAGTTTATTTGTCAATTAAAAAATAAAAACATCACTTTAAGGTCTAAAACAGTGCTATGGGTAAAATAAGAACCCTCTAGCCTGTTGACCCATTTTGAAGTAAGGGATAATAACCTGGTAATCTTCACAAAATTGAGCACCAGAGAAATTCTTGGGGCCCTCAGCAGTTTTCCCCTTCTACCTCAGTACAAAACAGCTGGTAGAGCGCTTGCCTTGCAAGCACAAGGCCCTGAGTTCGATCACCAGTACCGAAAAAAAAAAAAAAAAAAAAATCAACTGAAATGAGAAACCAAAGGGCAATCCCATCTTTTGATATATCCATTTAGGCTTTATTATTCTTCAAAGAATTCAGAACTCTGGGTAATAAATAAATGCTTACTTTTAGGAGCATGTAAATTTGGAGACCTCTGAAGTAGTCTGGTCCAGAGATGAGCGCTTCTACCCTCCCTTCCCGGCCTCATGCCAGACCCCATTCATTTATTCATCCATTCCACAATTATATGCAAACACCAATGACGTGCCAGACATTGTTCTGGAAACTGGCTACAGTTCTTTGAAATAAAAGCGAGGGGGTGGGGAGAAAATATGGAATATATAAAGAATATAGTATCCTAAAGTACTATGGAAAAAATAAAGGAGAGTTAGGGAGATGAGGAATAACGGGGTAAGGGATAGCTATAATTTTAAATAGGATCATCAAGGTAGGTCTCTTTGAGAATGTGACATTTGAGAAAAGAATTCAAGTAAATGAAGGAGTTAGTTATCTGGGCTTGTTTTGAGATGGGGCAGCGGTGAAGACTTGGTCCAGTCAGTGCACAAGTGCTAAGGAAGGATTCTCTTTAAGTTTTAAGGATGTGACAGTGAATGGAGCCAAAATGATTCCAGAGGAAAGGTGAGGGGCAAGGCCAGGGTAGAGTGGGGAATGGGTGATTGGCAAGGCATCACACAGGCCCCATAGATTCTAGGAAGGACTTTGGTTCCGAGGGAATTGGGGAGGGTTTTGAGCAGAGAAGCGTTTTCATTTGAACAAATTAGAACTTGGGCTAGTTTGTCAAGAATAGATCAGAGAGATAAAAGTGGTACTGGGGAGGCTACTACAGTTCCAGGCAAAATCGGGAGGCACCTTGGGATGGAATGAGTAACAAGTTAAAGGCAAAGCGTGTCCTCCAGGTGCTGGCAGAAGGGTGGCTGCCGTGGTGGGAGTGTGGAAAGTCTCTTCTGATTGCTTCTATTTTTGCAGGGAGATAGAAACAAAACAATATCATCAGCTGAGAATGAGACAGATGAGGGAAGGTGCTGGAGGAGAAGGCTTGACGAACTAGCTAGCACAGTGGGAGAGGGAACAGATCTAGAAAATACAGATTGACCGATGGCATCGTTGGCGGCTACTGCTTAATATTGCCTTCATTCTCAGGTCTCTGATCTTCCACTTAGAGCTTCAGGCAGCCTGTATTGATTGATCTGAGTTAGCAGAGGAGAGAACATATGTTTGCCAGCCCTGATCTAACCTACTGCTTTGGTAAACTGAGTCCCTGAGAGAGCCTAATAAACTCCCAGTTTGGGAAATAGTTTAATTATCAATTACCAAACAGCTGTCTTTCTAGTAAGACCAATAATTAGAATGACTATTTGAATATCATACTCTCTGAGGGCCTGATAACTAAATCTCTTTGGAATTTGTCCTACAAGATAAGGGTACTGGGGGCTGCGACTGAGAGACTGAAATGAAAGGTCTGTTCATACAGCAGGAAGAAGATCCTATTCATGGGGTTTTCACTGAACTTTAACTTTTTGCATTCTTGCTCAAGGTTTTATTTGTTTGTTCGTTTTTTGATATTGGGGATTGAATCCATGGGTGCTCTACCACTGAGGTGCATTCCTAGCCCTTAACCCCATCTTTTTTTTTTTTTCTTTTCCCTCGAGACAGGGTCTCACTAAATTTTGCCAAGCATCTTGCTAAGTTGCTGAGGCTGGCCTCAAACTTGGGATCCTCCTGCCTCAGCCATCCAGATCACTGGAATTAAAGGTGTATGACATTGTGTTTGGTCACAGTTTGTCTTTTGAGTAGATTGGCGTGACTTTTAAATAAGACCCAACCAAATCACATCTGATTTCAAGAAATTGAGGGGGCAATGAAGATAGTGTTATTCACTACTGAATGTGGTATGTATGCTTGCTTTTGAAATTAAGGGGGAAAAAGTCATGTTCAATTATCTTTAAAGGTCTATTGCTGTAAAATGAAAATTGGAGAGAGGGTAAATCTGAAATGCAAATGACTTTCTTGCTTCACCAGCAATTTAGTATTATCTAATAATGCTGAGTAATCAAAGCATTTATTGTAATTTCTGCACCCACCAGGGAATTGGTTTCTGACCTTTAGAACTCCCCACTCCTTCCTATTGCTTCTCATGAACTCATTCTGAACTCTCATTCCCATTGAGTTGACTTCTTGAAAGGGCTGTCAACCTTTATAATCCTTCTTTCTTACCTAATCTTACTCTGATCATAAGTCTGTTCATTTTGTCATGTAGTTTCTTAAAATGGTTAAGTTTATAAGGCATCATTAACAACATGAGACAACGCAATTCTAAAGAGATGGCAAGGGATAGCTTACCCAGGACAGTCTTTGCTAGATTTTAATCAAGACTCTCATTTTCTAATTGTATATCACCTTTGAAAGAAAATCAGGCTTTTCTTATATAAATCTTTTCTTTGTCTTTCTACTCTAGAAATAATGTCAAATTCGCTAATAAAATAAATGGCTGCCAATGGTTGAAGATCTACTGTGGGGGTGTGGACCTGGTTGGCTTCTCTTCAACCATCTCACCAAAACCATGCCAGTCTCTTCCCTTTTAATATGTCTTTACCATGCATACTTATTAGATCTAAAAATCATATGGGCTGGTACTTTTAAAATACAATGATTCTTTATTAAAAAATTAAAGATGTTGGGGTTTTAAAATTCAGTTTTTGACATTTTGTCATTTTGGAAAGCTAATAGGACTGTCATTGTGCTTTTCTAATAGACAACTAAGAATGTGCACCTCAAGTTCACAACAAAGATGGGACTAAAGTATAGATGGGAAAACCATTGATGCTGAGATAAAAGTTTAGGTATAAATTTGTCAAAGGAAAGATATCCTTAGAGGCACAAATAGTAACTAATGGGATCATCTTGGGGGATTTTCATACTTAGACTGGGAAAAGAGAAGATTCAGAAAGGACCCACTGGGGAAAATGGGGAAAAACTAAGCAGCAGACTGCTGAAAGAGTTAATGGAAGTCAGAAGAATGGGTACTTCAAGTAGCCATTGTTATTGGGGTCAAAGAAGAAATCCTGCAGAGCTGAAACCCTCCTTAAGAGAATGAATTCAGCAAAGTGGTGGTGGTGGTGGTGGTAAGCCAGATTCCAAGGGACTAATAGTTGCTACTTCATGAGAATAATACAGAATTTTGGACTCAAGACACTATAGAAAGAAAGCAAGACTCTTTTTCTAAAAGTGAAGGGTGAAGTGTGATGGAAGGAAAACCTTAAAAACATAAAAAGTGATGCATCAATAAAATATGAAACATCATTTCCAGTTAATACCCATATAATATCATGAGTCTATACTTAATCAAAATTTGATGAACAAAATAGAAAGCAGAAACGAAAAGAATTTTCAATGATTCATCCATTTATTCTCCAATAAGCTCTATTTGTCTTGGTTTCTTAAATTTACAGAGATTTTTATATATTTTAAGCAATGAAAAGAGGATGAAAAGGAAAAGCAAGAATTTCAATGTGGTCCAGGGAGAGAGAGTAAAGGGAAAATAAATTGTAGGCAATCTGAGGGAAGATGTGATAGTTC
Source organism: Sciurus carolinensis (assembly GCF_902686445.1). Lineage (NCBI taxonomy): Eukaryota > Metazoa > Chordata > Mammalia > Rodentia > Sciuridae > Sciurus > Sciurus carolinensis. The sequence continues at coordinate 61,735,957 of NC_062225.1, read as the reverse complement.
CTCATTCCGGCATCTATCTGATACTTAATGCCACATGCTAACTGAAGAGATGTAGTATCTTGAAGTCATCAGGAGCACCTCAAAGAAGGAAGGATGGACTACTAAAGATTGTAGGCTTTTGGATTCCTTTCTTTGTTCCAGGAAATTTCAATATTTTTTCAAAATCTCAGAGGGTTTCAATCAGAGCTCCTCTCTATGCAACAGTGATGTCTTCTGCCATCAGCCACATGTAGACTTGTTTGGAGAGTTCTATTTATGGATTCATAAATTTAGGACAACCGAGTTTATCTCTTGGGGCAGGGGTTGGGAAAGAGGGCTAAAGTCAAGTCAGGGATAGAATCTGCCTACAAATCTGCCTACAAGTAATTCAGTAGAACAACTGTCTCTCTTTAGTGCAAGTGACCTTGTCATCAGTAGATCAATACTAACCAGATGTGTGCTCACCAAAGCTTTAAACCTTCATATTCTAAGGTGTGTGTGTGTGACTCATTTGTCTCTTCTCTACAGGTTCCCCTTGAGTTAGATGACTTCTGAAATGTTGGCACATTTTTGTGTCACATGTTCAGCCTCAAGCTCTAGTTCCAAATAATATCAGTATCCATAGATAATTTTCTTGGAAAATCACAAAAATGACTCAGGAATGAAACCAACCATTGAAGATGTCTATTTAAATTTGCACCCCCAACTCCACGGGCCACAGCCAAGGGGAATAGCTTTTCCTAGACAAGATGTGTTTAACCAGTAGATGGAGTAAGTGATTCCTAGAAACATACACCTGCTAATGAATGATGTTGTCTTTGAGTTTGTCTTTGAGTGTTTTTTTTTTTTTTTTAAGGGACGAAGTGATCACCAATAACTAAATATTGAGTGTGATGTAAAACTGTAACTGAACTGGGTGGCTCTTGCCTAAGTGTTCTGTAAGAGAAGAGGCAATAATTCATGGATGTATAGATGAGTAGAAAGGTTAGTAGTGGCTAAGCAGTGGGACACAGGAAACTCAGAGTACTCAAAGTCCCTTTATTGCTTAGCATGGGCTCAGTATTTGGGAAAAAATTCCAAGTGCAATTCTTCCCCCTCCTTCTTAAATGTTTTTCAAAAGTGGTCATTTGACTCTGTGGTTGGCTGATGGGAGTGGATGGGAGAAGGCCCATGTTGAAGCTGGTACTACAGAGAAAGAGTTTCATCAGTTCTCTTAGGCCACCAAGCCTTTATTTTGACAAAAGCATTGGGGATATTACACTGGGGATAATTTATCACACTTACTTTGGGTGTTCCAAATTTGCAAGCTATGGCTAATTTCCAGAGACAGCAGGGCAATAAACCTCTTTCCTAAAAGAAAAACAGTAACTGTACCACCTTTCAATTAAATGGGCCATGGAAAATGAATAGCCACAGCAGATCATGAATATTCAGAAATCCTCAGAAAACCTGAGTGTGTCAACCAGTGGTAGGAATGATGAGTGTGTGGCTTGAGAAGCCTGGTGTGACGGGTGTTTGGAATCTGGCATCGGCACCTGCAGCTGTCTCTCTGTACATTCTCAAGTATAAATATGCACACATATGCACGTGTGAAGACTTGCATGTGTAAGACCAAAACACATTACTGTTGGATGCTGACAGAAGGAATTACAGCCTCTTTAATTATGAATCAAGTGTTTTGCTTGCAGATCTGGAGTCTGCTTTTCCCAAAGCCTCCATAATGCAGTCTAGATCATCCAGGTCCCCTTGAAGCAGGGACCAATCACCTTTCTCCAGATCATTGAGCCATGGTGGGAAGTTGTCCTTAATCCTTCTACTCTCCTTAAATCTACCTGCTGTTTTTATACCTTTGTAGGCCTGGTGTTAAGTAGCTGTTTAGCAGATCATCTCTTCATACTGTACCTTAACTAAAAAATGGATTAATATTTTATTGGAAAGGAATATTTGGGAATGTTGCATAGAAAGTAGGCATCTTTAATGGTCAAATAAAATGGCCCTACTACTTTTGCAATCCAGGATCAAATTATCTGCATCTGTGGATTTCTTAAGTGCCTGTTCAAAACAGAATGTAGACTAGGACCATATAGTGCACCTCTAACTTCAGAAGGAAACAGTGTTATGAGGATTGATGGACAGAGGGACTCAAAGTTTGGTTAAAAGTTGTCTCTCTGTCCTTTCCCTTTCATGCAGGTGGTTTTGTATTTATTCTATTCCAGTTTCCAGCTCCAAAATCAAGGAGATTTCCTTTTTTCTTTTGTGATCTTTTCAAATTTCTCTGCTCTGGATCTTGACAGAGTTCTCTGAATGTAGAAATCCATGGGTGACCATGAGTTGCCATGTAAGCCTTCCCAGTACATGTTATTTCCTGACCTGGCCCTCTTCCTGGGCTTCCGCTTCAGTGAGACTTATCTCTACAATTCCTCAGATGCTTCTCTTCCTGCACTCAAATTCTCCATGTTTAGGTCACCATAGGTCATCCTTAGGGAGGCTTCCTGATGCTATTCTTGGTGTTGTGAGCTCAGAGAATTCCTAATTTAGAATGAACTGTAATCCCAATCTCTGTCCTAGACTACGAACAGGAGTCAAATTAAATAGAACAACAAGGTTAAGTTTTGCTAAAATTATCCTACCTGTCAGTCTGTGAAGTCATGAGTTTGAAGATTTTAATCACAACATTGACACACTTAGTGCTAATTTTGACCAGTTATATAACCTAACTGATAAGCCCATCTAACTTTTACTTGCATGGCAATACAACTAGGGTTAAAACGTGAAAAACACTGTTAAGTAACCATGCACTCAACTTGGATTTTATCTAATGGCAAATATTTCTATATTCAAAATAAAAGAACATGTGGTGAATGAATTGTGTGAAGGCATACCTTTGTATCCAGATCTACAATATTAAGAGAAAGGGAGCAATTAATTCATCCCAGTGAGGCAGGGAAAAGATGGAGCTTTCAGAATGCCATGGGAGGTTATACTGCAACTATTTACAGTTAACCTGAAACTCTATTTAACTCTGACATTGTTATTAATGAAAGTTTCAATTAAGAAGCACTTTGGCTCTAAGCTTCACATGATCAATATTTTTTCCCTGTGCTACCCATTGGGATACCTGCTACTTAGCTTACATAAAAATGTCCTATTTCCTGTTGCAAACTGTGCTCTCCTTTGATAAACTCATTATAAATTGTGTGTAATTACCACATTGTGAATGAGGGAATGGCAATAAATTAGGCACAGCGTTTTTTGAATAAAATATAAGCAGCTAAAAAGATTGCTTTCGAATGACAAATTTGGCATGACCGGGGCAGGTTAAAAATACCATTATACATTATTATCCATTGAGTTTTATGTATTTGGAGCAAAGGGGGAATAAAAGGAAGCATGCTGTAGATCTCAGTCTATGTACTTTTCTGATTATGGATGATTACATTTATCCAGGGACTATAATGCTTTATAAAAGATAAAAACATTCTTCTGTGAGGAAAATCTAATTAGTGCTGTTGCTTGCAAAGATTGGTAGCCCTGTTTCTTCTATTTTAGATTTCAGTAGGACACCCCCATCTTTGGCTGAAAAATGCTGACTGATGTGTTCTGGGAATCTTGGCTCACCCCGAGGCTAATGAGCACAGTGCCCTGGCTGTGTGCCCAGCTCTTGTGGCAGGGAGTTACCCCTGAGTGCTTTTTTTAACTTGCACTAAATTTTTGACTTAGAAAGCAAGATCTGCTAGTGCATCACAGGAAATTCCCTCTGTAACCACCAAATCAAACCTTATTTCCACCTGCAACCCTTAATTGGCCTCACTAGTACGATATAATTTACATATGCATGGAAAATCTTTTTGGAGAAGTTAAGGAGGGTAAAGTACATGAGGGATTCTTCTTGTTTGGGGGAACCCAATTTATGTACTCTTTTCCACTGGGATACAGGAGAGAGACTAAGTCGTGGAAATGAATCCTCCGAGGTGTGTGTGTGTGCACACAGCAGGAATGGCAGAAAACAAGAAGAAAGGGAAGGTGGAGATGAAGGGCTCTTCCTCCACCTCTTAGGCTCCCTGCCTGAAATGGAAATTCAGCCACTGGCAGAAGCTTAGGAGGAGTAATTGTGGCGATCGCCTCATCCCTGCTGTCAGCACCTGGCAAAGGTGGTTGTGGACAGGAGAATAAGGAGTTCTTTCAAAACATTTCAAAATTTAAGTAGGGTTTTTAATTTCTCATCAACACTTCGGAGTTCACTGAAGACATTAGACATTTTCTCTGCAAATCAATGTTGGCAAAGAATTCCAAAGCAGAAGAAATAAAAGTCTAAATGCACTCTATTGTCTCCTTCAGTGAAATTATCTGATACATAAGAAAACTTAAAGGTGTTAAACACTATAATTACACGGCTATATTTTCCCCTTTAGCCTTTCCTTGATAGCCTATCAACAAATAAAGATCTTCTCAAATCAGGATATATCCACTATGCTTTAATTTTTTAAGTTTTAGAAATTATCATATAGGAATCAAATCAGTATCTTAACTGACAATACCAAGTTCATAAGAGAAATATGTTTGCGATCTGTTTTTTTTTTTTTAACTCCATGAGAGAGTTTGAAAATGTGACTTAGCTCCAGAAGTGCCTCTCTCCTACATGATGATTTTTTAAATTAATATATGTTTGCATCAAAGTTTGGTTAGGGCAGACATTGACTGAAACTGCACCAAGTAAATAGGGTTTTTTTCCTTATCTAAACTAGATGGATTATTATTTCTAATGTTTTCTTTTTTCATTTCAGGCAAATGAAGATGAAGTTTCTTGGCTCATCAGGGAATCTCTGTTCTTGCAACTGGCTAGCCATAGGCTAGGAAGAGCTGTAACTTAATAGGTTTTTCCTTAAAGAAAAAGGAGAAATGGAAAGAGATAAAAGAAGAGGAGAAAGAAAAGGAAGATGGATGAAAGAGGAAAACAGTGGATAGGAGAAGAAAATAGAAAGAATAAAGAGACACAAGAAAAGGGAGATTAAAGGGAAGAGATAAGAATAATTTTAACCATCAGGGCTTCTATGGGAGTGCCAGCTGTGACAGCTGAGACATCGCTGACTTGGCTGCTTCACCTCTGAGAAGGGAAGAACAGCACTATTTTTAAAGGAGGTCAATCGCAAGTCATGCCTAGACATCCCCATTCGGGTGCTTGTTGGGAAGGTCCTAAGCTCAGCAACATCTGGGCACAGATCTCTGTGCACTTTGTTTGCCACTTGCTGGCCCTCTAGCCAGCAGGTCTGGACACTGGCTTAATCTTGTTTTATTTTCCTGACGAAGCAGTACTTCCATTAAGAAAAAGGCACTCAGCTATTAATTTCTGCTAACTCTTAACCTGGCCAATGAAAGAGAAGCAGGGGCAATTTTGTGTCTATTTCAAGACATGGATGTGGGGGTGGTTAAGACTCTGCTTGGTTCAGAGCTCTCTGCGTTCATGTCACTCTCTTCAGTTCTGGCTTCTTTGTTCAACCTTTTCCTTGACAGGCTTCCTGACGGTTACAAGAATGGCACAGGATTCTAACAGGCTCAGTCTAGATGAAGGAGGGAAAGCACTCCGTAAAAGCCCACTTTCTCCTTAGTAATTTTTTCTTATGAGAATATCTGAGTGTTTGTAAGTATTAGTCATTGCTATTTGAATGCTTTCTTTTCCTGGGTGGGGTGGGGATTTAAAGTCTCTCATACTCCACTGTACCCTCTCTTACTTCCTAGGTTCCTGAAACTGCTAGAGGAAAAACAAAAAGATCCAGTTGTAACTAGTCTCTGGGCTTTATTGATCACTCTATCACAGTATCTAAAGGACCTGATGTTGGCCCTAGCAAAGCAAGCAGCAAGCAGAAGATTATATAAATATAAATGATCAAATGTTTGTTTGATTCATTTCAATTAAGTAACTTTTTATCATACTTTTTTTTAAATGCTTTTCTTCTAATCTGTTAGGTCATCGGTGTATTAAAAGTGAACCTATTCTAATTTACAACAGGAGAAATGGGGGAGGAGGAACAATAGGTTTACCCAATCCCATCATCGTCAGAGACTAAGTTGTGGAAATGAATCCTCCGAGGTGTGTGTGTGTGCACACAGCAGGAATGGCAGAAAACAAGGAGAAAGGGAAGGTGGAGATGAAGGGCTCTTCCTCCAACTCTTAGGCTCCCTGCCTGAAATGGAAATTCAGCCACTGTAGAAAGGAAAGAGCCTCTGAGATTATGTAGATAGTGATGGGGTCTGTCATAGCATAGCCATAAATATGTCTTCCATGACCGTATTCACTTTGTAAGGACTCAGACATGATGTTATTTGATAAGGACCTGATAACAAGCTGTCTTGTCAGATGGATTACTTTAGCAGATTACTTAGCCCCTTGCTCTTCAAAGAGACAACTTCATCATTTTATGAGAATGAACGCAGAATCCCAGGGAGATGTTGAAGAAGTCACAGCTGGAGAGTAAGAATGTTTTAGTAAGTGTCTGGCACTGTGCTAAGCGACTTGAGGGTCCCATTCCTTACCTAAGCCAATGGTTACCAGCCATGAGCATGCAGGTCAGTTACCCATGGAACTTAAACAACAGGGTTGCCTTTCAGGTGTAGACTACTACCCACTAGAGAATGTGACTCCTTATGATTTCAACATAAGGGCCTCAGGGAGCAAAACGGATAAGAATTGGAATTTATCTTGCAGCTACACTTGCCTATGTCTATTAACCCCTTAATTTTTCCTTCGATAGTGTTTTGATGGGGCTTAGAGCATCTGTTAGAGGCCCAGGTGGGTAGGTGAAAGCCCCTCTGAAGTCACCTCTTGGTGACACAACTTCTTAGGTGTCACCCTTCACCTTGGCCTGTTTGGGAGAAACAGAGTCATTTGGTGTAATTCTATGAGCTGCTAGACAGTGTTTATCACTCAAATGGTGAGCTTCCTTCCGTATTAGAGTTGCTCTATTTACGCTTCCCTCTGCAGACATTTCTGATGCATTTACATAATATGTGAACTCCACCGGCTTGGCAAACAAGTCAACAGAACGACAAACAGTACTCTTTCTCATGCAGGTTTGTGATGAATTCACAAGTCAGCTCCACTTCCAATTATTCTGGCTAACTTGCTTGTTCTAAATTACATGAGATGATGGTTGGTTTTATTGTTTTCCCTCTAAAAGTCAGGCCTTAATATGACAACTTCTTCACAAGCACAGAGAAGCCTGCTGTGTAATAGGCAGGGCAAGAGATGGCAGATTGGGCTGGTTTAAGTCTCCTGAAAACTTAACCTTGCTGAGTCTATTCAGTGTTTTTGTAATTCCATAACAATCCAAGGCTCAAGAAAGGATGGAGGTTTGGAGGCATTATATACCATGTGTATCAATTGTACTGTAAACTGCTGTGATTTCAAAGGTTAACTTTTGGTCCATGAGAAATTGAAATAGAGGTTTGGGAAGTCATAGACTGCATGCAGGAGCTATATACCTGCTCAGGCACAGGAAAGACCTCGAAGGCCAGGCAATTGAGAATAATCTTGCTTCTATACACTGCTCATGCCTCTGGATCCTTCCCCTCCAAAGGAGTCAGCTATAGTTATTTAGGACTCTGAAAGAGCCCTGGATTGTCCTACCCTATCACCCTCCATTCTGGGAGCAGAAAATCAACAGTGGACATGTTAGAATGACAGATACTTTGTCTCCTTCTGAGATGAAGTGGAGAGAAGCATCCTTAACTAATGTATCCACACTCAACTGTCCCTGAGAGCAGCAAATGCAGGCACCCGACTGTTAATGAACAATCTAAAAGATTATTTGGTAGCTTTTAGTATAATCCTGAAATTAGTTAATGGAAGTGTCACTAATGGGCTTCTATTAGTAGAGGGCAAGTGAAGTAACACTGCTAAAGTAATAACCAGGAGGTATAATGAAATATGTAGATAAAACAAATCTAACACTGTTCTCTATAAAGATGGAGCTCTCAAAAAACACAGCTAGCAAATGACCACAACTAAAAGAAATCTTAACAAAAAGGAAATTGCTTGGTGGGGATCACCATCAAATTTTAAATGGGGTAGTGGACATTTGTACTTTGAGACCCTCTGTCTCCATAGGATCTTTCTTGATTATTCTTATCATTTCCCCAAACACATTATACAACAAGAAACCCACGTCTTTTAGCTCAAAATTTAAGTTTCTACTTCTTTATTGTTCTTTGCTTTGAGTATTTATGTAGCATCCATAACAAAATTATCAGCAACTAGAAAACAGGAATCTTGTCCATAAAAGAATGTCTTCTTTTCCTTCCTTCTGACTTTAACTTGGAGTTGAGTCAGTACCATACATAGTAATCCCCTAGAGTATTCCATTTTCTTTTTTATACCCTATCATACCATATGCATGTAACCATTTAGTATATCTCCTTGATGAGGTTCATTGGAATGAGGAATTGTGCCTTTTTTCTCTGATTTCCTACATCCAGCCCTAGGTCATGCACAACAGAGTAGTACTACACATTGCAACAAATGAGTTAGATGTGCTATTTAGATTCACTTTTATCCTGTACCATGGGAAACTTAGAACAATGAGCTGCTCTCTGACTTCAAAAGGCTTTGAGTCTAGAATTGGTTATTACCCATTTTGCATTTTTTTTGGTGGGGGTGTGATGGGGATTGAACCCAGGGCCTTGTGCTTGCGAGGCAGGTACTCTATCATAGACTTTGGATGGTGTTGGTGAATGAACACTCCTAATAAGAAATATAATTAGAATATTTGTAATGTGGACTTGAAATTACAGCCTTCATTCTTAACTTAATCACTTTTTTAATAAAAAGATATTTGTCTTGATTACTGCCCCTCCTAAATGAAAGTGTATTGGCCAAGCCCTAGTTCTGACAGAACTATGAACATCAGTCTCTCTTCACATATTTTCATCTTAGGATAAAGATTACTCAGGATTAAATTATGTCACTTGCAGGAAAATGGACGGAACATGAGAACATTATGGTAAGCAAAATAAGCCAAACTTAGAAGGTCAAGGATTGTATATTTTCTCTCATATGTGGAAGCTAGAGAGGAAAAAGGAAAAGAAAGATGGAAGGTTGGGGAGCTCATGAAAATCAAGGGAGATCAATAGAGTAAAGAAAAAGGACCAGGGGTGGGGAGGTGGAAAGGAAAAGGGGAAATACTGGGGAATGAGATTGGTCAAACTACATTGTTACATTGTTTACATGTGCAGATAAATAACAACAAATCCTACCATTATGTACAACTACAATGCACCAATAAAAATATTGAAAATAATTACTCAGGCTTTGACATTGTATATTTAGTGTTTTTTTTCCTTCTTGTAGCAGATATTAGCCTTAACTATGGCTATGTAAATATCACATAGATAGCAAACAGTAACAAAATGTGCATACATGAGAATTAATATACTTAAAGCAGCAGAGATGGATTTGGGTTTAGCTTTTAGGGATGCTTGGTGATATGGAAATACTGCTGTCTACATTGGCATGATACTGGAAATAAAGCCAAATGGAGGCAGCTGCATCTGCCTAAGAAACAAAGCTGGGGAATTCAGTCGCAGAAGCAAACGGCTGCAGCCCAAATCCCACAGTGTCAAAAGTGCTGCTGTGGGACCTGGCTCAGGAAGTGGGATCACTGAATTTCATTTAATGGAAAGACCCCTAGGTCTCCATCATGGGCCAACTGTATTGTTGCCAGATTCTAGTCCTCATTAAAAGTCTGGGCGGCAGGGTGCTTTTCACATACAGATAGATATCTGCTGTCATCTATGTTGACAGCAGAAATGGTGATTGAGCCTCAAAGTAGTTTAAAACCAAGCTGTTTTGATGCACTAATAGTCAAGTAACTAGATTTTATCATCAGACCAAGGCAAAGAGTGGATGGGGTGTGGGATAGAGTCAAGCTACTTCTGTGGTTAAAGACATTATTCGCAGGATATTTTTATTGTGTGGAAGGTGCTCACTCTTCAGTTTTTCTGGCAAAGAATGTGCTTTGCTAAATTGATTTACTTTATTAACTATGAAGAAGAGAAAAAAGAATTATGCTTTGCTCATATTCAAGCCATCTTTTATTCAAAGGCTACTACGTGCCAGTCATTATGGCTAATTTCATAATGGTTATATGCGGAGTTAAAATGTTCACATGTCAATAAATTATATTTATTTTTATATGTGATCTAATAACCATAACCACAAAGCTAAACTGGTTTCTACCTTTCATTGTGAATACATCACTAAAAACTGTTTATCCAGTCTCTTATCACATATAAAATCAATTGGTTCCTTGTGCAATTAACAAGAATAAAACTTAAGTGGAAAGGGTGCCAGTTAAAGATAGTGAATGTCCTATGACCCCACCAAATTGCATGAATACTATTTTCATGTTTATAATTATTAAAGTAAAACCATTAATATACCACTGTTCAATAGAAATACATTTTCCTATAAATAGATATTTGTGATTATGAACACAAATCACACCACTTGAGAACCAATTAAACAGAAAAAAAACACTTCAAAAATCTGTTATTAGAGAATCCCCTTAATTCTTCACAAAGCTGAATAGAACTTGTCCATACATAATCTCTCATTTGTATTTTCTATGCAGAAGCAAAATTTAATTTCTTCAGTCAACCAAGAGTCGGTATTGTTTGCAAGACTCTGCAATGACAAATTGCCCAAACAAGTGCTTACAGCTCTTCAAATTTCCAAAACACTGCATCCGTGTTGTTAAAGTGCTTCGTCTCCATGTCCTTATGTGGACAGGTTTATTATGATCCTCTTCTGAGCACAACCTGACAACTATTCGTTTCTAAAAATGTTCCCGGAAGAAGCCTGGTAACATTCGTAGCCACACACATTATCACTTTCCCCCTTGTAGTTTGTTTTCGGTTCTTTTTTTTTTTTTTATAGACCTTCTCATTCTACTTCTGTCTTTTCTCTCTCCTCTCCTGGCTTTCCCTTCCTTTCTCTCATTTTCTTTTCCTTTCTCTTCTCTTCCTTATCTCTTTGATTTCCCCTTGTGTAGTGATCTTTTGTCATCTGATGTTTCTAACAGTTCCTTTTTCAAAATCTGTTCCTAGGCTTACTATCCACAACACTAACACATTAACATGTGGAAAATTTTTTTAATTTTTTATTTATTTATTTTTTTTATTATTGTATACAAATGGGATACATGTTGTTTCTCTATTTGTACATAGAGTCAAGGCATACCATTTGTGTAATCATACGTTTACATAGGGCAATGATGTTTGATTTTTTTTTCCTTCCCCCCCACCCCTCCCACCCCTCTTTCCCCTCTATACAGTCCTTCTTTCCTTCATTCTTACCACTCTCCTTATCCCTAACCCTAAACCTAACCCTAAACCTAATGCTAACCCCTCCCACCCCCCATTATATGTCCTCATCTGCTTATCAGCGAGATCATTCGTCCTTTAGTTTTTTGAGATTGGCTTATCTCACTTAGCATGATATTCTCCAATTTCATCCATTTGCCTGCAAATGCCATAATTTTATCATTCTTCATTGCGGAGTAATATTCCATTGTATATATATGCCACAGTTTCTTTATCCATTCATCAACTGAAGGGCATCTAGGTTGGTTCCACAATCTGGCTATGGTAAATTGAGCAGCAATGAACATTGATGAGGCTGTATCTCTGTAGTATGCTGATTTTAAGTCCTTTGGGTATAGGCCAAGGAGTGGGATAGCTGGGTCAAATGGTGTTTCCATTCCAAGCTTTCTGAGGAATTTCCACACTGCTTTCCAGAGTGGCTGCACTAATTTGCAACCCCACCAGCAATGTATGAGTGTTCCTTTTTCACCACATCCTCGCCAACACCTATTGTTGCTTGTGTTCTTGATAATCGCCATTCTAGTTGGGGTGAGATGAAATCTTAGGGTAGTTTTGATTTGCATTTCCCTTATTAATAGGGATGTTGAACATTTTTTCATATACCTGTTGATTGCTTGTACATCTTCTTCTGTGAAGTGTCTGTTCATTTCCTTAGCCCATTTGTTGACTGGATTATTTGTATTCTTCGTGTAGAGTTTTTTGAGTTCTTTATAGATTCTGGAAATTAGCGCTCTATCTGAAGTATGGTTGGCAAAGATATTCTCCCACTCTGTAGGCTCTCTCTTCACATTACTGATAGTTTCCTTTGCTGAGAGAAAGCTTTTTAGTTTGAATCTATCCCAGTTGTTGATTCTTGCTTTTATTTCTTGTGCTATGGGAGTCCTGTTAAGGAAGTCTGATCCTAAGCCAACAAATTGAAGATTTGGACCTACTTTTTCTTCTATAAGATGCAGGGTCTCTGGTCTGATTCCGAGGTCCTTGATCCATTTTGAGTTGAGTTTTGTGTAGGGTGAGAGATAGGGGTTTAATTTCATTCTGTTGCATATGGTTTTCCAGTTTTCCCAGCACCATTTGTTGAAGAGGCTATCTTTTCTCCATTGCATATTTTTGGAACCTTTGTCTAGTATGAGAAAATTGTATTTATTTGGGTTTGTGTCCATGTCCTCTATTCTGTACCATTGATCTACCTGTCTATTTTGGTACCAATACCATGCCGTTTTTGTTACTATTGCTTTGTAGTAGAGTTGAAGATCTGGTATTGCAATACCCCCTGCTTCGCTCTTGCTACTGAGGATTGCTTTAGCTATTCTAGGTTTTTTATTCTTCCAGATGAATTTCATAATTGCTTGCTCTATTTCTGTAAGGTACATCATTGGGATTTTAATTGGAATTGCATTGAATCTGTATAGCACTTTAGGTAGTATAGCCATTTTGACAATATTAATTCTGCCTATCCAGGAACATGGGAGATCTTTCCATCTTCTAAGGTTTTCTTTAATTTCTTTCTTTAGTGTTCTGTAGTTCTCATTGTAGAGGTCTTTCACCTCTTTTGTGAGATTGATTCCCAAGTATTTTATTTTTTTCAATGCTATTGTGAATGGGTAGTTTTCCTAATTTCTCTTTCTGAAGATTCATCACTTATGTATAAAAATGCATTGGATTTATGAGCATTGATCTTGTAACCTGCTACTTTACTGAATTCACTTATGAGTTCTAAAAGTTTTCTGGTGGAATTTCCAGGTTCCTCTAAATATATAATCATGTCATCAGCGAACAGGGATAGTTTGAGTTCTTCTTTCCCTATTCGTATCCCTTTAATTTCTTTGGTTTGTCTAATTGCTCTGGCTAGAGTCTCAAGGACGATGTTGAATAGAAGTGGTGAAAGAGGGCATCCCTGCCTTGTTCCAGTTTTTAGGGGGAACGCTTTCAGTTTTTCACCATTTAGAATGATAATAGCCATGTGTTTTTGGTTCATTAAAGAACATTTATGTATGTGTTAAAAAAAAAAAAAGTATTAACACATCCACATGAATGGGGTCCTAATTAGAATAACATGTATTCCATGCTTGTATAATTATATCAAAATGGATTGTACTGTCATGTATAACTAAAAAGAACCAATAAAAAAGGAAAAAGTATGTAGACCGATGCTATAAATATTATAACATTTAGAATCTAGTTATTGATCATTGTAACAGTACCAAAAGCTAAGTTCATCTTCTTTTACAGAATCATATCTTCTGTTATTATTATTGATCTGTGAAAGATCTTAGTGATCAACTAAACCAAAGTTTTTATTATTCAGATTTGAAATGAGATCTAAAAAAGGTGAACTGATCTGTTATGGGTCCCACATCTGATATCTGAGCTGGGTCTCCAATCCATCCCTACATTCCCACTTTTGAGATTTTTTTCTTGGACTCCAGTCTGAAAGTCAAATCATCTCATGATCAGAAGAGTTTGGCTTATGGTGTCCAGGTGGTCCAGAAACTTCACTGGTTCTTCTAAAAACTCCACTTTTGTGAGGTTTAGCTTGTCTTCCCCTACTCATCCATAGAGAACTCTTTGGTTACAAAAAACCCTCTGAGCATGTTTCCCATCTTGTAGTCTGTGCCTTTTCCCTTCTAGGATGCACCGACCCTCATTACCTCAACCTAATCCCATTGGTGCTTCTTTCAGGCAGTCCAGAGGATGACTTTCATCCTACCAGCCACACACGGCGTCAAATGAGAAACACTCCTTAGATTCACAAGATAAAACAAAATAAGCACTTTCCTCACTTGCTTCACAATCATATTTCAAAATGAAACAAAGATGACCAGGGAATCAAAATAAATCAAATTTTGTTAGATCACTTGAAAGGATGTGTATGATAGACAGGAGAAGTAATAAAAGATCCAAAGAATGAACACTGTTGCCATACTCTTGTTTTTTCTTCAAAACTCAACTGAGTGTTATTTAGAATTAATGGGCATGCATATATTTGTATATAAAATTCAGTGCAAACTCTTCAATGCAAACAAAGTTCCACTCTATATTATATTGACTTAGGGCCTACAAGAAGCAGATGTACTTTCATAAGTAGATCAAAGTGATAGCTCTATTTGCTCTATTCTTAAAAGGGTCAGTCCCTTTGTCATTTTCTGAAAGCTTGTGTCACATGGGAGGTGAGTTTTCCACAGGCAGATGTCTGCTGACATCTATGTGGAAAGCAGAAATGGTAGGTGTATATAGGAGCAGTTTAAAACAAATCCGTTTTGTTTGATACGCAAATAACCAATGACTTTATCCTTAAACCAAGAGGGAGGGTGAAAATCAAGTTCAACCTTCAATGATCTGCTGCCTTTCTCAAGCTTTGCTGGATTCTTTGAACCTAGCCCTTGGCTTGCGAAAATCTTCCTGGCCTGTTTGATCTTAAGGCACAAGATAAGGAATTCTCAATGTTTCCAGAAGACTGGTAAGTGCCATTTCCAAAAAAGGTGCTGGTTCTTGGAACAATTATTATTATTTTTTTTTCTGAACTGAAAAAGTGTCATAACAAAAACAGAAACAATATGGAGTTACATTTTGAAGAGTCTGAGATATCCATGTATCTAAGACATAGAAAATATCAACTTCCCTTCTGGCATTAATACCTAATTGTTTGAGGATATACCTGGATACACATCTATAAATCATTATGTTGCTCAGTATTTCAAATCTTCCCATTTAATCTTCAAAGGTGACGTTTTGGAGGGAGGCTGCCTATTCCTTTCAAAATGACAATATCACTCAAGTATTTTCACCTCTCTTCTTTTCCCTAAGTCTAGGTCAAACTACTGATTTTTTCCCCAGGAGTCACTTCAAATGGGTTCTTCCATCTACTGTGAATCTATGTTATCTCTTTTATCTTAAAATTAATTCTTCTGCAGAGCTCCTTGCCTTGATGTCTTCCCCTGAAATCTGGGCAATTATAGGCTCATCTCCTCACATCACTGTCCCTTGTCAGACAAACCCCTCAGGTTAAGCTGCTGTCTGATTTGTGCATTTCTCATCATGAGCTAGCCACACCTACCTCAACAGCATCCACCTTCACCACCAAAGCAATTAGTTTTGGAACTTATTCTTTTCTTTGGCAGTCCTGTTTGAATGTGAATCTAGCCCAGGAGAGGGAAATATGGCCAATTTTGATCTCCAGACTAGGTTATCTACAATATAGGAGAGTGGACTCTAACTGGGACCAGAGGCGAACAGGAGTAAGATAAAGTTCCTGAGAGGAAGAAGCTTACCATCTCCTAGGATGAGTCTGCATCTTCAGACAAAGCAGACAGGAAGATTTTAGAAGGCAATGGGTCTGGTTCAGTCATTCAGGCCTGGGAGAGGTGGTAGATTATTAAGGTCAAGGTAGACAAAGTACAGAATCTCATGAGGTGTTGGACGAAACAAACTGAAATGGAAAAGAACCAAAGTAATGCCATTTTGTTCTGACCCGACTCCATCATATGCTTGCTTGTAATGTTTTCCTTTCAGCCTTCTGAAGCTGTATCTATGCTGACAGTACAACAGGACCTTCTCACATCCCTGACTATGGCCCTGATGTATAACAAAATGACACTAAAATGTATATTCAAAACAATTCTCTTATGTAATCAAAATAACTCTCACTACAGGGTCTTTCTGACTTGCATGTGCCTCACTTGTTCTTGTGGCTTTTGTGGGTTTTGCTTTTATAAACTCTGTACTTCCAAAATCCAGGTACTGGGTGTTCTTTGAGGCATTAGCCTGCTCCCAGCTACCACTTGCCTGACATACTCATTAAAGAACCCTTGTTTTCCTTTTCAATTTGGCTCAATATTGGTGGTGGTCTATTATACTCATGCGCTCTGGAACAAAACCATGAGGAGACCTTGGGCATTTCTAAGCTTTCTGTTTTGTTTAGAATCCCAGTCTGTTGGAGCACTTGAGTTATAGGAATGGGGCAGATAAGTAGTTGAGTCATCTTTCAGTTGGCATGTTGATGTTCTGATTATAGACATTAACTCTGATATTAAAAAGAGAAGGACATATGAATATGGTAAAGGTTACTCTACCTTTAATCTCTATTTTTTCAAGGGATAACAAGGTCTATACATTCAGATTGCTGTGCTTTTTAGATGACATCTATTTACCCAAAAAGATTAGGGATTAGGAAGTTGCATAAAAGGGGGAATTTCATTCATATCTCAAAATGGAATCCCCTTTGTGAAAGCACTCCTAATAACTTTCTGTTACTGTCCAGCTTTGTTTTCTATTTCTTACTGGCAATCTCCCCCAATTTGAGCTATTCAATGTTTTCTGAATTCCTTCAATCTGCATAGTGTATGAAGTTAGATATGGATTTCTGTGACATAAAAATAGCTCTCATGTTGTTCAAAGATTTTCCTTTACGAATAAGGCACTTAGAAAAATTTTTCTGCTGGAGGAAATTAATGTATATTATGTGTAGAAGCCATTTTCTCCTAAAAGTAAAAAGGTAGTTACTTAGATGTTATTCACAGTGAAATTTACCTTTACAGTGATAATTTTTCAGTAACCTTTTAAATGAACATACGCATACACCAGAACTTGCACCTGTCATTGTTGTCATGGAAACAATTCCAAAACATAAGATACAATTCTATTATTGAGGCAGTATAGTTTCCCAAATGAATTTTAATGAAATTGTAGTGAGAGGGGAAGAAAATGAATTTCATGGAAGCTTCTAAATTATTTAGTGAAATCTGCCAAGTAGAATCGACTAGAAGCACACAGTAGCAAGCTTCATCTGAAAAGAAGACAATGGCCAGCAAATGTCAAGCACAGAAAAGGGATGAAACGTAGGTTTATTTGAAGGCAAAAAAGAAGGTAAGTGCTAGTGCTTGAATATTTATCTTTAACATCCCATTTTCACTCACTATTCCTCTTAACATAAGAAGCATCCAGAGGATTTGAACATGAGTTGTTCCCATGGTAAACACCAAGATTACTAAGATAGCTGAAGATTTTTTTTCCTACCTTCTGTCATCTTTGGTATGAGATAGAGTCAGGGCTGGGTGCAGGGTGCATGCCTGAAATCCCAGAGGCTCAGGAGGCTGAGGCAGGAGGATCGCAAGTTCAAAGCCAGCCTCAGCAACTAAGTGAGGCCCTGAACAATTTAGTAAGACCCTGTCTTAAACAAAACAAAATAGAATACAACAACAAAAATTGACTGGGATGTGGCTCAGTGCCCTCAGTTAAATCTCTGGTACTGGAGAGAGAGAGAGAGAGAGAGAGAGAGAGAGAGAGAGAGAGAGAGAGAGAGAGAGAGATTGATTCAGAGATATAGCATTTTTAGTGCTAAAGACCTAAAGGAGATCTGTTCCAAGTCATTGTTTTACAGATTAGAGAACCAGTGCCTAAAAATGTTAAGTAACTTGTCTGAGGTACCCAAGTACATGGGGCAGGGCTGGTGGAGCTCAGGTCCTTGACCCTCTGCCCTGCCCACAGTCACTAAGCTGCCTTGTAAATAAAACCCTCCCTATTGTTCATCAAAGCTGATGCATTCTTTCTTAGAGGGAAGAAATCAAATCCTGATTTGCACATTTGGACTTTTGTACATTTATGTCTTTATGGGAGTTCAGTTCAGTTTGCTAAATGAAATAAATTTTTAATGTCCTTCTTCAGGTATGTATCTCTTCAGTAAATACATTGATCACATGGAGTCCTACCCCCAACCATGGA